>NW_007087406.1:1566-4715 GCF_000164805.1 Carlito syrichta | reverse complement strand
GCACCCACCCCTCCACTTTCTGCCTCGGGACCCGCCTGTTCCGGACCTTCCGCACCACTGAAGCCGTCCCTCTGTGGCCTCTGGCGACGGGCTTTTTCCCCCGCGGTACGGGGTGTTCGGGGCCCCTCCGTGCGGGGCGTGTCCACACCACCTCCCTTCTTACAGGGGAGCCAGCTACATTCTCCGATGGGGAGAGACTGCGTGTCTCAAATCCACTCGGTGGTGGGTTGCATGTGGGTGTTCACTCTGGCTGTCGTGGGTCAGCGGATCGGAAGGTGTGTCTTCACCTCTCTCCGCGCTGCCCTGTCGCACCCCCACGTCCCAGACAGCACACCTTGCTTCCCGACTCGCGGTGGACTGTCCCGGGGCTGGTCGGAGAGTGTTTAGAGATGTGTCTGCCAGAAAGAGACCCAGGCCGGTGTCTTGGTATTTTATTTTTTTTATTTATTTGAGTTGGAGTCTCACTCCGTCGTCCGCAGCCTCGACCTGCTGGGCTCCGGCGAGCCTTCCGCCTCAGCCTTCCGAGTAGCTGGAACTACAGGCGCGCGCCACCATGCCCAGCTCATTTTTTTTTATTTCTTGTAGAGACGAGGTCTCACCAAGTTCCCCGGGCGGGTCTCGAACCCGCGGGCTCAGGCAGTCCACTCGCCTTGGCCTCCCAGAGCACTGGGATGACAGGCTGAGCCACCAAGCCCGGCCTGTCTCGGTATTTTTTTAAATGCAAGAAGGAGGTCCCCTGTCCTCGTCCCCACCCCTCCCCCCCACATCTGGTCTGGCGCCGAGAGAGGCGCTTCCTCGTAAAACCTGGCTTTTATTTGCCGCTTCCCTTCCATTTCCTCCTCACGCCAACCTCAGGTTGCGAGTTCCTGCTGTGTCCTGGGCACCAGGCAGGGCTCCCTGCCCTGAATCCCGGGCACTAGGGGGCCGGGCTCCCTCTCGCGCGTCCGGTTATCTGTGCCTCACCGACCCACAGGCGGGGGTCGTGTTCCCTGGGCGGGAGCAACTGGGAAAGCCCGTGGGGGTGGGAGGCATGGTGCCCAAGCAGGTGCTAGGTCTGCACCCCACTCCCCGCCGCTCCATGCTGTGTGCTCCCCCACGCCGCACTTTAAAACTGGCTCCCTGGCCAGGTGCGGTGGTTCACGCCTGCCATCCCAGCACTTTGGGAGGCCGGGGCAGGAGGATCGCTTGAGCTGAGGAGGTGGAGATTAGCCCGGGCAACACAGGCTAGGACCTCACCTGTACAAAAAAAAAAATCAAAAAATGAGCCACGGGTGACTACACGCCCGTAGTCCCAGCTGCCTGGGAGGCTGAGGGGAAGGATCTCTTGAGCCCAGGAGGTCGAGGCTGCGGTGAGCCGTGATCATGCCAGTGCACTCCAACCTGGGTGACAGAGTGAGACTCTGACTCAGTAAAATAAAACAAAGTAAAATTGGCTCTTTGGACGACCACTGAATGGAGTTCAGACATCCAAAACGGGGGCCGTGTCTGGGTGTTTTTATTTATTTCTCTTTCAAAGAGCCAGGGGTTGGCTCTGACGCCCAGACTGGAGTGCAGCGGTGTGATCATAGCTCACTGCAGCCCCTAGCTCCTGGACTGAGGCAACCCTCCTGCCTCGACCTCCCGAGTCGCTGGGATTGCGTGGCAGCTTGCACCTGGCTAAATTTCAAATTTTTTGTGGAGATGGGGTTTTGCTGTGTTGCCCAGGCTGGTCTCGAACTCCTGACCTCAGGCGATCCTCCCACCCCGGGCTCCCAAAGTGCTGGGATTACAGGTGTGAGCCTCCATGCCCGGGCCCCAGAGTGTTTTCAGAGGTGGTGGCCAGTTGCCGAGAAGGTCCGTGGGCAGGGCACTGTTAAGTGGCTGGAGAGGGTAGTGCCTGCAGGAAGAGTGTGGGACCGGCTCAAGGTGCTGGCTCTCCAGGTGACCAGAGGCCACCAGTGGCCCAGAAGCGGAGACTGCCTTGCTGGGACCAGAAGTATTTTCCGAGCGAGGAGAAAAGTTTCGAGGAGGATAGACAGCCTGCTCGCAGCCTGTTTCCGGCATGGTTTCTGTTCGATGGGCATGGTTGAAGGTTCTGCATATGCCCCCGGTTTTGGCCGTATTCCCCTGCACCCTAGCAGTTTCTGCCGCTGCCTGGGGCATCTCTGGGCACAGCCCACCCGCCGGCCTGCCAGCGCCATGGATCCTGAGTGCACCGCGATTTCATGAAAGCCTGCTAAAATAAGACCGCTAGAGAACGTTCTCCCCGGCTTTATGTCACAGAGGTTGACAGCAGGAAAATCTGGCCAGGTTTCTCTCCAAAATGAGACACGGGAGCCAGCCCGGGCAGAAGGAGAAAGCCTGGCATCCTCACCTCGGTCAGCAGCACAGGGGGACGCTCGGGAGGTGGGCTGGCCTTCTGGGGGCCTCCAAGGCCACCTCTGTGCCAGGGCTGGTGCCCCCTCGCGGGGCTTTGCGCAGGGAACCCTGCGGCTGTGCAGGGAATGGGCCGGAAGGCCTCAGGCCGCCGAGTAGGTTCCTTGTGAACTGTCTCCTTGCGAGGAGGCCATGGGCCGAGGGCCACTTCCCCACCACGCCCGCCTTCCTCGGGTCCTGGAGGTCTCAGGCGGCCCTGGAGAGGGACGGGTGGTGACCAGCGGCCGGGCGGGGTCCTGGGCTCGGCGGCTGTGGGCTCGGCCAGGCTGGCCGCCAGGTGCAGGACCCGGCCCTGTGCCCTGGGATCCCTACAGATGGCCCGGGTGGACAGGAGCTCTTCCCAGCACTGAAAAGCCTGGGTTTATACTTGACCAAGGCCACATGGCCAGGGACAGCGAGGGAAAAGGGAGGAATGAGCGGCCCACTGGTGGCAGAAGGTTCCAGAACGTCCAGAGCCACCGCCCCCTCGAGGTCCAAGTGCCCCCCACCCCCCACCCCTCGCCACCCTTCCCTGCTTGGCCTGGCCCAGCCATATAAAGTTTAAAGGTTTTCAATGCAAATATTTCTCTTTTATAGATGCCAGCTGTCTCCAGAGAGCGCGTTTCCTCGCCGCTCCGCTTTATTGCCCAATTAGCTCCCCATCTCTGGGTCCTGGAGAGCCGGGTGGGGGCTGGGAGGGCAGGAGCGGAGAGGGGCGCCAGGGCTCCCGAGGCCGGGTGGGGCTGGAAGCGGTC
>NW_007087406.1:0-826 GCF_000164805.1 Carlito syrichta | reverse complement strand
TTCCTCCCCAGGAGGGGCAGGGGTGGGGGGCGGGGGGCTGGCATTTCACGGCCTCTCCCCCCCAGCATCCATCCATCCTGCAGATCTGGCGAGGAGGGGGCACGTCACCGCTGGGAGATGGGGATGGGGGCTCTTTTCCCTCCACGCACCCCACGGCCGCGCCGGGGACAGGAGCTTGGGGTGCCAGCGGCCACCGTGTGGCACGGCCCCCAGGGAGCTGGAGGAAGGCTGCTCCTTCCCAGGCCCGCTAGGCGACCTGGGCTCAGGAAGGGGCGGGCCTGGGAGTCCGTATCCCCTCACCCTGGATTATCCGAGACACCCTCGATCCCTATCTGAACGTGGTCGCAGCTCCCGGAGAGTTCCGGGGCGGGCCTGGGGAAAGCCTTCTGGGAGCAGATAAGATGTAAGCCGGGCTTTGAAGGATGGAGATTTCTGGGCCGTGAGAGCAGGGCGGGAGGAAGAAGAGGAGGGGGAGCCCGAGGAGTGGGGGCTTGGCCGTGGCCCAGGGCAGGGCCAGAGGGGCCAGGGAGAGGCCTGCGGCTGGGCAGACCCCTCGCGGCCCCCCCGGACTCAGTGCTGTCTTTGGATTTGGCCCTCGCCGCTATGGCCTTCCCTACGCAGGGCGGCTGGCAAATCTGGTGTGCTCGGCTCTGGGTGACGGAAGGCCCCCCCGCCGGCCCCCAACCCAGATGGCTTTCAGACGCCGGACAGCGTCCAGAGTGAGAGCACGGCCCCGCAGCCCCCTGCAGGCATGTCCTCTCAGTCATCAGAGTGGTGGCGGCGGCGGCGCTGCCAGGTGTGAGAGCGGGGCCACGTCTGGACCAAC
>NW_007087405.1:10384-12939 GCF_000164805.1 Carlito syrichta | reverse complement strand
TTAGCCGTGAGTGTGCCACTGCATTTCAGCCTGGGCGACAGAGTGAGACTCCGATGACAAAAAAAAAAAAGACTTGAACCCATGACTCAGATGGTAAGCAGAGACCAAGGATCTGTCCTTTAACAGATTGGTGAGAGCAGCTAAATTTTTTTAGCTCTGACCCTGTCCAAGGTAGCTTCACGAAGATTGTTCAGTCTGTCTCCTGTCCTTCCCCAGCCTGTGACCAGAAGCCTTGGGGGCTGGGAGTGAACGGGCAATGCTGAATGCAGGGAGGGCAGACACACAAGGGCCTTCCCCAAGTGAGGCTTGAGCCCTGGCGCTAGGCTCTCCTCCTGGAAAGCTGTTATTCTAGAACCTGATAACTGCCTGGGCTGGGCCCAAGATAAGAGGCAGCTGTTTGAAGTCCAGAGCGATAACAGCTTCAGAGAAATTTGATAAGAGATGCACAGGGTTAAGCTCACCAGTCTCCCCTGCTTGCCTTTTGTCAGTCTGAATAACCTGCACTCTACCCCAAGTCAGGCTCCCCAGCACAGCAAGGCGCCACCGTGTTGCTGGTCTCTTAACTGTAGTCTGTGCATCTCTCCTGAGGTTCGTGTCTGGGTCCACAGGTATGAACCCTTGTTCTTGTCCTATGGGGTGCCCCTCAGTCAACCAGCCTTTCCAAACCCATTTATTTGTGGCCCATTGGGCTTTCTTCCTAAACCATTCCTTCTTGTATTCATTTATTCATTTAACTAGGCATTCTCTGTTCTCACAGGTAATGGGAACAAACCAGAAATCAATGATTGTAGCGGGTGGTGAGTGCGATAGAGGACATGCCAAGAGGGATGTGGTAAAGCATAACTAGGGGGACTCTACGTGATGACTTTAGAGTGGCCTTCCTAAGGGGGCTTGGGGATAAGAATGAGCCAAGGCCAAACCTTAGAGAGGTGAGAGCAAGTGCAAAGGCCGGGGGGGTGGTGGGGTAGGATGATTATGTTCTTTCTCAGGGTCAAAAAAAAGCTGTAGAGTGGTAGAAAACGATGGTAGGCAGAGAGGTTCAGAAAGATGTTTAGAGATGACTTTTTGCAGAATAGGAAGCCACGGGAAGCTATGTCAGAAGAAATTTAATTTACATGTCGAAAAACACAGGCCAGGGTGGCTGAGGTGATAGGATTGCCTGAGCCCATGGGTTCGAGTCCAACCTGGGCAACTTGGCAAGACCTCATCTCTACAGTAAATCAAAAAATTAGCCTGGCGTGGTGGCACACACCTGTAGTTCCAGCTATTTGGAAGACTGAGACAGAAGGATTGCTTGAGCCCAGCAAGTCAAGGCTGCAGTGAGATTCCAACTCAAAAAAAAAAAGAAACAGAAAAACTCACTTTGGCTGCTGTGTGGTGGCTGAGACAGGAAGACAGGAGACGTGGGAAGTAGCAAGCATAAGCATTGGAGGATGAACCCTGCTTCTGCTGCCTACTGTCTGTTAGACCTCAGGCCAGTCACTAACCTCTCTGTGCTTCCGTTTTCATAGCTATAAAACAGGGTTTCATTCAACCTGTCTTCACTGAGTGCAGACTGCCTTGGTGCTGCTCTGGGTGTGGGATGCTGTGGTGAAGGAGATAGAACCTGCCCTTGTGGAGCTGTCCCTCTAATGGGGAAGTCAGACATCCAACCAAAAAACCCTCAGGGAGTGCCCCATGACAAGTGGAGAATTTAAATAGGAAGATGGGAGGGTGGGGTGTGGTCAGAGGAGACCACTCCGAGAAAGTGGTATTTAGCCTGATGCCTAAATGACATTGGAAGGGCCTTCAGGCAGTGAAGGGCCCTGGTCCATGGAGGGAGGAGCTTGAGGGATGATAACAGAGCCTGCTTCGCTGTCTGTCTGTCAAACAGACTTGCCTGTGCTAACCATTTATAATGATTACTGCTATGCCAGGGAGTGGGGGAATTGTGGGTTTGAAAGTTGATCAGATATAGGGACTGAGGGAAAAGGAAGATTCCAGAAGACTCCTAAGCTTTTGGCTTTATAAGTAGGAGATGCTGCTGTTTACTGAGGCACTGCTATTTACTTGGAAGCATCTCACGCCCTGACCATTGGCAGCGTCTCATGCCCTGACCATTGGCAGCCCTCATCTGGGGCCCATCTCATTCGGTGAATTTTGAAATCTTCTGGATTGGTCCTTAGCATGGTCTTCCCTTTGCCCCCTCCCTCCATACCCATCTTGCCCTGCCTGAGGCTTATTCTCAGAGGCTGCAAGCAACTGCCCCTCTGGCCCCATCTTGTCCCCCTAGCCCTCCAGGCCGCCCCCAGCACAACCTGACTCCTAGAGACAGATGAAATCTTACAGATCCAGTTTAACACCCTCCCATTTTCCACATTGGGAGCTGGGGCCACCTGGTTGATCTAATGCGCAGGCCTATAATCCCAGCACTTTGAGAGGCCGAGGTGAGAGGATTGCCTGAGTCCACGGGTTCGAGACCAGCCTTGGCAACTTGGTGAGACCCCAAAATTAGCTGGGTATAGTGGTTCATGCCTGTGGTTCCAGCTTCTTCTTCTTCTTTTTTTTTTTTTTTG
>NW_007087405.1:2193-10112 GCF_000164805.1 Carlito syrichta | reverse complement strand
CCCAAGGCGCGGGATTACAGGCTGAGCCACCGAGCCCGGCTGGGTTTTCATTTCTGAAGGCTCCTGTGTCACATACAACTTAGATTAAATAAATCTATTATGTTTTTTTCTTGTTAACTTGAGTTTTGTTATAGGAGTATGGACAATGGCATATGATGGTGAGAGAGGGATGACACCTTTCACCCCCACAAGGGCCAGCAGCTGGAGCCTGAGGCACTTGTGAGGAATAGCTAGGGGCCTGCGCAGCAGGAATAGAGCAAAGGAGGGGAAGGCAGGGGGAGATGAGGTGGAGGAGAAGATATCACAGGGCCTTTGTAGGACTTAGGCTTTAACTTTGTAAGATGAGGACCACTGGAGGGTTTTAACTCTCTGGCTGCTTGGGGTCCTTGTGTCCTGTCTCTCTTTCTCTCTCTCTCTTTTTTTTTTTTGAGTTGAGGTCTCACTCTGTTGTCCAGGCTTGAGGACAGTGGCATGATACTGGCTCACCACAACTTTGAACTCCCTGAATGTAAGCGACCCTCCCTTCTCTCTCTTTCTTTTTTTTTTTTTGTCAGTGTCTCACTCTGACACCTGGGCTGAAGTACAGCGACATGCTCATGGCCACTGCAACCTTGACCTCCTGGGCTCAAGTGATCCTTCTGCCTCAGCCTTCCAAGTAGCTAGAACCACAGGCATGCGCCACCATGCCTGGCTAATTTTTATTTATTTATCGTAGTGACGAGGTCTCACCAAGTTGCCCAGGCTGATCCGGAACCTCGGCTCAGGAAATCCTCTCGCCTCCATTTTTCAAAGCACTGGGATTATGGGCATGTGCCACCATGCTCGGCCTGAGCCTTCCTTCTCAGCCTCCCAGGACTACAGGTGTTCAGTACCTTGCCTGGCTAATCTTTTGATTTTTTTTTTGGTAGAGTCAGGGAGTCTCACTATGTTGCCCAGGCTAGTCTCAAACTCCTGAACTCAAGCCATCCCTTGCCTTGGCATGGTGCTGGGATTACAGGTATGAGCCACCGTGTGGGTCTTGTCCTGTCTCTAGAAGATAACACTAAATTCCTGCGGGAGCTGAACCCCAAGCAACACACCAGAGCCCAGTTAAGGGCTCAGTTCATGCTTTGCCTGCTAGCCAGCTTGCTGCCCTTGACTCTCGACTGCCCACAGCCAGCCTGGCCCCAGGATGACACAGAGGCCTCCAGTGCCCATAGCCAACCTGACCCCAGGATGGCGCAGAAGCTTCCCCACAAAGGATTGGTCTTTATGTGTATTTGTGGTAGACATTTTTTTTTGCTATTTCAGTGCTTTGCAGTAAATGCTGCATTTATTCATATCCCTGTCTGTCAGCTTTTTATCTATTCCATCTCCTCTTGATTTTAAGTTTCCTGAGGAAAGGGCTGGGTCTCCTAGACATTTGAATTGACCTTGACCGTTGCAAAAGATCATCAGCCCCTGTGGGTGGCTGTTGACAGGGAGAAAAGCCACACCGGGAGCAGGGTCTACCTCTGTGACCCAGGAGTTAGGAGACCTAACTGTTAACCTCATTTGTACCACTAAATCTGCTGAGTGATATCCCCACTCTGAGCCTCAGTCTCCCTATCTGTAAAACAATATGGATTGGACTAGATCAATGATGCTTGTTTTGAAATACCAAGAAAATCTATGGATCTCTCCAGAAAAATGAGTAGGTACACAAAACTTGGCATATGCTTGGAGGAACAGGATCACAAGCCTCCAGGTTTGTCCCTAAGGCCTTTTCCAGTTCTGGGAATGAGATTTTCTGGGCTCTGATTATAGCACCAGCCCAAAGAGGTTCCCACCTCGGGGAAGAGACTGGTCTTTATCTCTAAGGTCTTTTGTTGGGTTCTAATAAAAGGTGTATAGGATATGTTTGTGGAGACAAAGAAGGAATTTGTGGTCTGGAACCTGCATGTCCTCAGCCTCTGGGCCTGGTAACATGAGTGTGATGGAGAAGGGAAGCCTCACGTGGGTGTAGGGCCACCCAGTTGCTCAGATGTGGGCAATGCCTATGCAGGGGAATGTGGGAGGACCGCAAGGTGGATGGAGGAGAGACAGGAGCTGCGAGGTGGGAAGGGGTGGGGTGGTGACAGGCAGAGGACTTGGGAGCTGTGGGAAGAACAGGGAATTGGGCCCTTGTGTCTCTGGCAGAGACTTACTCTGTGCCAAAGCGAATGGAGAGAAGAGGCCCCTGTGAATCTGAGAGGTTGTTCCCCCCTCAACTGAAGATCCGGGAGATGGGGGGGGTGGCTCCGGGCCAAACCAGGCACCACCCTTTCTCATCAGGCAGTGCCTCTCTGCACGTTCACACCCAATACCATGCTGGCAGGGGCTGTAACCTGAGCCCTGGGTGCCAGGAGGGGGAGACCTGTCTGCCTCCTGGCTCCCCCAGCTCCCTTTCCATCCCAAGGTTCACACAGGCTCTGCCCAGGGAAGAGAAGGTGTTCTCAGTGGGCTTGGGACAGGTAAGGATTAGGGGCCGATGACAGGTTGTCAGTGGCTCTGAGGACAACTTCATAATCCCCAGCACCGAGCTGCAGTGCCCTTTGATCCAGCCTCTGAGGCTTGATTATGAGACACAGCCCATGTTTCCATAAAGGGGAGAACAATTGTTTCCAGCCCAGACAAAGGACTCTTTGTGCAGCCCTGGGACCCAAGCCCCGGAGCCGCTGGGGGACAGGAAAGACAGCCCCGCCCCAGGGGGGTTGGGGCAGGGCGGCACAGGGTGAGGCAGCTGCTTGGCTCCCACCAAGCCTGCCCTCGATGGGCAAAGGGCATTCGTGACGTCCCGCTGCCTGCCCAAGGGGCATGTCTGGGCTTAGGAGGAGGGGTGGGGGGAATATGGGGCCCCTTTCTGAAAATTGCCCCAGTTTCAGGTCAAAAAATGTATGCAGTTTTATCCTTGTTAAGACCTTTGGAGTATCCAGCTGTCCCCTTCTACTTGGGGGAAGGGTTGGTTCCTCATTGCCAGATTTTCCACGCCTAGCAAACAAGTAAGTAGCAGGGTAGGGAGTAGGATTTGGGGGACAGAGTGAGAGTTGGGAGACTTGGATAACATTTGGAAATAGGAATGAAAAAGGGGGCATGCTGGGGAAGAGATGGTAGATCTGGATGCAGCCATGCCTGCCTAGTGCGGAGCTGCTGCCCACTCCCCCCCACCCCCTGCCCTCACAGCTTCCCTGGGGCCTGGGCACAGGATGCCCTCAGAGTTTGCAAAACAAATCCGGCAGCTGGAGAGAGTGAGGGCATTGCTCTCGCTCCAGTGCAAGGGAGAGAAATCTGGACTGGTGGGGGCTTCTGCCCACCCTGGCTGCACACCTCACCCATTTGTTAGTTAAATTCTGCCTCTTCCCTCTCTGCTATTCCTTCTCTCCTCATGCCAGGAAGCCTGGGCTGGGTCCTAGACTATTCTCTCATTTAAGAGGCAGCTGTAGGGTAGGGAGCTGACTTGACCCTGAAGAATTCAGCAGATTTATCTGTTCAGGGATATGAGGGCCAGGTTTTGGATCTTACTGGGGGCTGCACCTGTGGAGACCAGAATGGCTCATTTTGGGAGGAAGATAAGTAGACAGTATTAAATGCTGGCTTCCCAGACATCACAGTACAACCATTGATAACACAAAGCTTACCTTAGGGAAATTGCCACTCAACAGAGGTTTGACAGCCTTGCTGGGAAGGAAGGCAAGATTGGAATGTATTGGAATTGGAAGTTTACTTGAAGGCATTTCTTTCCATGCCAAGGGCTTTGATTAGGATTGGGTAAGGATCACCATATAATCGTCAGGGATTGATACAAACAGCGTGGCAAGGATTTTTGAGACAAGGGATTCAAAGAATGTTAGGGAGAGAATTCTTGGTTGATGCTTCCACTGAAGAGTTGATAGGCCTTTTGGAAGTTCCTTTAGTGAACAATCAAGTCTTTTACCTGGGCAGAAGTCCATCAGAATAGTAAAGTCATGCTAATGCAGGCAATGGAATAGTAAAGTCATGTTAATGTAACCATGGATCCTGTATGGGGTAGGTAGTTTTTGTGTGAAGTATAGGTTTAGAAGGTGTGAGGGTAGAAGGTTTCTGGGAGCTGGTCTGGGGTTTGGGGTGGGGAGCAGCAAGCTGGTCTGTGGTCCTAAAGAGCACAGACAGGACTGCACAATGGAAACAGAGATGCTTTAGACTTCAAGAACTGGAGGGAGAGGAACTCCATCTGACCCCAGAAGAAGCAAAGACCCAGGCATGTGGGCTGGAAATCAGGCCTGCAGGTGCCAAACCAGTCCCTGCCAGTGGAGACGGGCTGTGTTGACTTTGGCAACCACACCCTGAACCTCCTCCCACCCCAGAAGGGCTTGAAACTGACACTGGGCCCTGTGGGGTGGGGGTAGGGGTGTGACACGGTAGAGATATTCCCAGCCCAGTCCTGCTCAGGCTGGCTGTGGCAGGTTGCTACCCTGGCAGACGAAGCCAGTGGACATGGAGGCGGGACCTGGGGGGTGAGGAGGGGGGCGGGCTGCCCTAGGCTGGGGCTGGTACTAGGGTCCTGCTAGTGGAGGTCAGGGTCTGGGAACATCAGAGCTGAATGAGTGGCCTCTGGATCTCAGACTGAAGATGCAGACAAACAAGGCAGGGAGAGAGAGGTGGTGAGTTTTGGGGGCATCAGTTGTTGTCCTGTGGACTTCTCTCTATGGCGCACCTACGTGGAGCTGAAATCTACATATGTACTAATTGTCATAACACATCACTTTACAGATTCCAAGTAGCTGGAATTACAGGTGCACTCCACCACATCTGGCTAATTTTTTTTTTTTTAATTGTAGAAACAAGGTCTCACCAAATTGCCCAGGCTGGTTTCAAGCCCTGGGCTCAGGCAATCCTCTCGCCTCCACCTCCTAAAATGCTAGGATTACAGGTGTCTGACCTGCTTTTTTTTTTCTCTTTTTTTAGAGAGGAGGTCTTGCCATGTTACCTAGGCTGGAGAACTGATCATCTTTTAAGGAATTCTAGATCTCGAGAGGAAGTTACTTGACCTCTCTGGGACTCAGTTTCCTTATTTGTAACATGTTTGCAAGAATGCTTGTCAGGTCATTACTAATTTTAGAAACACAGTTAAAATAAGACATCATAGCCAGGCTCAGTGGCTCAACCTGTAATCCCGCCCCTTTGGGAGGCCGAAGTGAGTGGATTGCCTGAGCCCGTAGGTTCGAGACCTTCCTGGGCAACTTGGCGAGACCTCATCTCTACAATAAATCAAAAATTAGCCGGGCGTGGTAGCGCTCGCCTGTAGTTCCAGCTGCTTGCAAGGCTTAGGCGGAAGGATCGCCGAAGCCCAGCAGGTCGAGGCTTCGGTGGCCGGGAGCGGCCACTGCACTCCAGTCTGGGCGACCGAGTGAGACTCCAGCTCAAAAAATAAAAAAATTTAAAAATTTAAAAAATAAAATAAGACATCACAGTGTTTGTCCCAAGGCCTGTTTTCAGTAAACAATAGCTACTATTATTTTGTTGTTATACTTTTCTTTGGAGAGACTGAAACAGGGACTAGAGATGATATGAAGGTCAGGACCTAGTGCTTGAGACGTTTCAGGGTCCAGCACAGGTCTTGCTTCCCTCCCCCACAGCTCAAGGTGGCTCTTGGCTTACCCTAGGATCCAGGCACTCTATTTCTCTGATTTAAGGGACTGGATATAGGAAGGAATCCCTCAGCTGGATGTGGTGGCTCATACTGGTAATCCCAGCACTTGGGGAGGCAAAGGCAAGAGGATTGTCCGAGTTCAGGGATTTGAGACCAGCCTGAGCAACTTGTTGAGACCTCATCTCTACAACAAATTTAAAGAAAAATGAGCCAGACATGGTGACACTCACCTCTGGTTCCAGCTACTTATAAGGCTGAGGTGGAAGGTTCACCTGAACCCAGCAGGCTGAGGCTGCTGTGGCCGTGATCATGCCACTGTACTCTAGCCTGGATGACAGTGAGACTCCAACTCAAAAAAAAAAAAAGAAAAGAAAAGAAAGGCATCCCTCCCTCACTAAACATGAGGTACTCTTCACTCTTCTTTGTAGACCATCCCTTAAATTCTGTTTTCCAGAGCCCAGGACACCCCGAAGACAGCCTCACTTTGCTTCTTCCTCCCATCAGTAACTTCAATCCATTAACTCCCGCCCATCCTCCCCTCCCCTCCCGTCTCTCAGCCCGCAGAAGGCAAAATCTTGGCCAGATGACCTCCCATGAGCAGCAGGAGCTGGACACAAAGTCCTAGCCAGCCATCACCATGGTGACAAGCTAGAGGGAGCTGGCCCAGAGAGAGTCCAGGTCTGTCTCAGCCTATCCACTAACCCTCCACTGCCCTCCATCCTGTCTTCCTAGCTGCTTCCTTCCTCTGCTGCCCTCCGCTTAAAAACATACAGCCCATCTTTGCTGTGTCCCTCACTGGCTCTCTTATGTCTCCATTTCTCCTGTTCCCATTTCTTTCTGAAAAGAGACAATAGATGGAAATGTGACTTTTATTATTATTTATTTTATTTTATTTTATTTTTTGAGGTGGAGTCTCACTCTGTCACCCAGACTGGAGTGCAGTGGCCACTCCCGGCCACCGCAGCCTTGACCTGCTGGGCTCCGATGATCCTTCCGCCTCAGCCTTTCAAGTAGCTAGAACTATAGGCGCGCGCTACCGTACCCCGCTAGTCTTTGATTTATTGTAGAGATGAGGTCTCGCCAAGTTGCCCAGGCGAGTCTCGAACCCACGGGCTCAGGCAATCCACTCGCCTCGGCCTCTCAAAGCGCAGGATTACAGGCTGAGCCACTGAGCCCGGCTGGGAATGTGACTTTTAGAATTTGGAATGTTGATACTAGTCTTACACGCATGTACACACACACACACACATACACACACACACACACACACACATTCTCCATCTCCCCTTTCCTTTCCTCCCCATCTCTGTCCCTGCCCATCTTTGCGGACCGATTGCCCTTTTCGTTTCTTACCTTCTTATCCTCTATTTTCTTCCTCCCTTTAGCAAGACAGGAGTGATCTGAGCTCGCCTATCAGCATCTGCAGGAATGAGATGCCTGGGTAGCCCAGGAAAATGCTGCCAAAGGGCACAGCAAAGTGCTGGCCTTTGAAGCCACAGAAACTGGAATTTGAACCCCACTCCATCTGTCTGTTCAATCCCAGAAGCTCTCCATGCCTCAAAAATGTTAAAAATCAAAATTTACCCAGGTGTGGGATCGCATGCCTGTAGTCCCAGCTACTCAGAAGGCTGAGGTAGAACAATTACCTGAACCCAGGAGGTTGAGGCTGCAGTAAGGCCTGATTTTGCCACCGCACTCCAACCTGGGCAACAGAGTGAGACTCTGACTCAAAAAAAAAAAAGATCAGTTCTGACTGGGGCTGATCCCATGCCCAGTGGTCAACCCCCCTCATGGTCAGCATCTTATGGAGACCGTCCTTTCTAGGGGGGCTTCATAGTCGCCAAGCTCTGCATCCTCATCAGTTAAGACAGTCACTACCTAAAAAGTAAGCCCCTCAAGGCGTGCCTTCATCCATGTGCTTAGCTCAACCTCTTGCTGTTCTGAGCCTCCTCTCACCAGCCCAAGTCTTCTACTGCTCCCCTTCTTTCCAGGCCTTTCCATTTGCCATCTAAAATTAGTGGCCAGGCACGATGGCTCATGCCTATAATCCCAACACTTTGGGAGGCTGAGGTGAGAGGATTGCCTTGGCAACTTGACAAGACCTCATCTATGCAAGAAATCAAAAAATTAGCTGGGCTTGGTGGCACATGCCTGTAGTTCCAGCTACTTGGAAGGCTGAGGCAAAAGGATCAACTGAGGAAGGTTGAGGCTACTATGGCCGTAAGCGTGCCAGTGCACTCCAGCCTCTGTGGCAGAGTGAGACTCTGACTCAAAAAAAAAAAAAAAAAAAAAA
>NW_007087405.1:1539-2173 GCF_000164805.1 Carlito syrichta | reverse complement strand
CACACACACACACACACACACACACACACACACACACACACACACACACACACACATAACCCATGGCCTCCTTCGTTTCTGATACATGAGTTAGATACCCCCAGTCCCACAGTGCTTTTCTTTGTCCGTGTCTATCAGACACTCTCTAACTTTGCCCCTCCTAATCCGACTTAGACTGTCATTCCAGTCCCTTTTCAACTCCCTTGTCCTCCTATCCTTGTTCAGGTCAGTGTTTTGTTTTTTTTTTTAGTTGGAGTCTCACTCTGTTGCCCATGCTGGAGTTGCATGCTCACAGCCACCGCAGCCTTAACCTGCTGGGATCAGGTGATCCTCAACAGCCTTCCAAGTAGCTGAAACTATGCCCAGCTAATTTTTGGATTTTACCATGCCCAGCTAATTTTGGATTTTACCATGGATTTTGGATTTTACCATGCCCAGCTAATTTTTGAATTTATTGCAGAGATGAGTTCTCACCAAGTTGCCCAGGCTGGTCTCAAACCCCTGGACTCAGACAATCCTCTTGCTTCTGCCTCAAAGTGCTGGGATTACAAACGTGAGCCACTGTGCCTAGCCAGGTCAGTGTCCTTAACTGCAAACCACAGAATCCATTCTATTTTTTTTTTTTTGAGTTGGA
>NW_007087405.1:0-797 GCF_000164805.1 Carlito syrichta | reverse complement strand
GGGAGTGGCCACTGCACTCCAGTCTGAGTGACAGAGTGAGACTCAACTCAAAAAAAAAAACCAAACAAAAAAAAACCAGCCAGGACTGGGCGCAGTGGCTCAAGTCTGTAATCCCAAGAGATAGAGGCAAGAGGATTACTTGAACCCAGTGGCTTAAAACCAACCCGGGCAACTTGGCAAAACCTCCCTATAATAAATTTTAAAAATTAGCTGGATGTGGTGGCATGTGCCTGAAGTTCCAGCTACTTGGGAGGCTGAGGCAGGATCACCTGAGTCTATGGAGTAGAAGCTGTAATGCACTGTAATCATGCCACTGCACTCCAGCTTGGGGGACAGAGTGAGACTCTGACTCAAAAGTACAAAAAACAGCCAGGCTCAGTGGCTCACACCTGTAATCCCAACACTTTGGGAGGCAGAGGCAAGAGGATTGTCTGAGCTCACATATTTGAGACCAGCCTGAGCAACATGGCAAGACCTCATCTCTATAGTAAATTAAAAAATTAGCCGGGCATGGTGGTGCATGCCTGTAGGCCCAGCAACTTGGAAGACTGAGGCAGAAGGACCACCTGAGTCCAGCAGGTCAAGTACGGTGGCTGTGAGCATGCTACTGCACTCCAGCCTGGGTGACAGAGATTCCTACTCAAAAACAAGCAAACAAACACTTCAAACATCTTTGCCCATTGCTCACCTCTATGTATATCCATCACCTCTGTGTGTATTCATTGCCACTGTGTATATCCATCCAATGCTACTGCTTGCGTTCACACCCCCCCCCGCCCTTCCCTCCCCTCCCCCCC
>NW_007087404.1:180975-190111 GCF_000164805.1 Carlito syrichta | reverse complement strand
GCAGATTCTGGAGTCTTTGTGCAGCAGGGAACAATTCAATATTTGAAAACCAGTGCTTGGCATGCTACTGTGTGTTATTAGATACTGGCAATTAACCATAGGAGGTCAAATGACCATGTGGCCTGAGCTTCCCATTGTAAGTTGTGTGCTATCAGTTTCACCATGACATAAAGTTGGGCAGGTACAACAGCAATCTATTAAAGGTTGGAAATGGAACATTCGGGATTAGGCCCAGCAGGACCAGAGGTCACAAATAAATTACAGAAGCAGGCCCAGACTGCCATGTTTTCACCTCTGTGAGCCTCTCCCTCAACTCACACCTATGAACTCAAGGGGGAATTCATTATGACTGGATGACAGAGGATGAAAAAGTTTGGGCCTGGTGTATGGACAGGTTGGCACAACAGGTTGGCCGAAAACAAAAATACACTGCTGCTGCTCTACAGTCCCATCATCATAAGGGGATATTTTTCCCAGGGACAGAACTCCAAGCAGTGCATTGAGTCATTAACTTGGTGCAGAAGGAGAAGTGGCCTGAGGTCAGGATCCCTGGGCAGTGGTGAATGGTTTGGCTGATTGCTCAGGAACCTGCAAAAAACATGACTGAAAAACCACAGTGAAGAAGGTCTGGGGATGTGGACAAGCATTTGGATTAATCTTTGAGAGAAGACACAAATGTGTGGATCTCTGTCTCATTTCATTGTCTACCAGAGAATGCCTATTGTAGAGGAGGCTCTGAGCAACCAGGTAGCTAGGATGACTCATTCAGTGGCGATAAGCTTACCTCTCCCCTCAGCCAATCCAGAACCTGCATAATAGTCCTGTGAACCAAGTGACTAGGGTAGCAGGAATGAAAGCCACGCATAGCCCAACAGCATGAGCTCCCTCTCACCAAGGCTGACCTAGGTATTATTACTAAATGTCCAATCTGTCAGAGCAGAGACTGAGGCTAAGCTCTTGATACAGTGCTATCCTTCAAGGAGAACACCTAGCCACATGGTGCCACCTTGATTACACTGGAACCAACCACCCTGGAGGGGCTGCGATTATTCTACGATTTAATGAGATTGAGACAGATTTGTCTTGTCTGTCCACAGTGTCTTGACTAGCACCATTATCTGAGAGCTCCCAGAGAGTGTGTAATTTATCATCATGGGATCTCCCATAACAAGACCATGGGGGAAGTGCACACATGACCATGTTATTCACTGGTCCTATTTACCATATCAGCCAGGGCTACCATCCTGAGAAGATGTTGGAATAACCATCTGAAGGTATAGCTAAGGAATTAGCTTGAAGATAGGGTTGAGGTGCTGTCCTTTTAAAAATATATCTGAATATATAATTTATTATATATAATAATATATAATATAATAAATTATATATAATTACATATAATTTATTATATCATATATTTTATATATTATATAATTATTATATTATATGTTCATAGTCTTGTATATTATTATATAATATACTTTTATGTATTTATATACTTGAGCCAATAGCCATTATATATGTGACATATTCCTAACAAGCAGAATACATAGGTCTGGGAACCAAGACATGAGTGGCCCCTCTCATCTTTATTACCACTGGATTAATTTTTGCTTCCCATCCCCAAAGCTTTAGGCTTCATTGGAACTAAGAAACTAGTTCCCAGAGGGTAGAGGGAGATCACCTCTACCAGAGGACTTAATGATCATTTCATCAAATCTAAAATTATATCTGACCTCTGGCAATTTGGGGGTCCTCAAGCCAGCAGACCAGAGGCAAAGAAAAGAGTTCCTAAACTGGTAGGGATAAGTGAACCCTGCTGGCTCAGGTGAGGGCCATCTAGAATGGGTGGGTAGAGAAGAAAGACAATGAGCATCAGTTACAGTTCAGGACCAACTACAGCAGTGGGTCTGGAGTTTGCTCCACTACCCCCATCATCATCGTCATCATCATCTCTTCCTCTTCCTTCTCCTCCTTCTCCTTCTCTCCCTCTTCCTCCCCTTTTAATAAATTGTGACTTTCCACCACCCAAAGAAGCAATGTCAGAACACAAAACTTAATATGGGTGCAAATTTATCTGAGCAGGTGCAAAGGGTGAACTGTAACAGATACTGTCAATGCCCTGCTCTTGTCTCTCAAACCTGTCAGTGTGCTCCCAAGACTTCCAAGTGCCAGCATCTGCATCATGACTAAGGGATCATTTTCCCTGGACTACAGAGAGCAGACTGCACACATCACAGTTTACAAGTACCAAGTTATTAGACGCCATTGGAGGATAGCCTCGACACTCAAAGAGGGTGTATAAATACCCCAGCTCCCTTGCCCTTTGGGTGGGTACTTCTGAGACATGTGCCATCCTGAGGCTCTGTATCATTTCCAGGAGTTTCCTTGCAGGATAACTTCAGTTGCCCTCTGTGATAATCGTGCATCCTTATGGGACTGTCTTTTCTTCCTTGTATCGCTTTCCTACTTCCCTATTGAACTATTTCCACTCTGGTCCTTATCTCAAGATCAGTTCTTGGAAGAATACGAGCTAAGACATGTGTGGTTCAAGGACTATGCTTTAAGAAGCAATGATTTGAAGCCGGGCTCAGTGGCTCAGCCTGTAATCCTGTGCCTTTGGGAGGCTGAGGTGAGTATATTGCCTGAGCCCACGGGTTCGAGACCCGCCTGGGCAGGCAAGACCTCATCTCTACAATAAATCAAAAAAATCAGCCGGGCGTGGTAGCGCATGCCTCTAATTCCGGCTACTTGGAAGGTTGAGGCGGAAGGATCGCCGGAACCCAGCAGGTCGAGGCTGCGGTGGCCGGGAGCGGCCACTGCACTCCAGTCTGGGCGACAGAGTGAGACTCCAACTCAAAAAAAAAAAAAAAAAAGCACTGATTTGGAGATTGAACGCATTTCTATTTTTTAAAAAATCTCTCTCTTTTCCTCTCTGCCCCCTTCCCTCTCTCCCACCCCACATGAAAAGGGTCTGTAAGGACACTGTCCAAGTATTAATAATAGTTCTTTCTGGGTGGTGGAATCATGAATATTTCAAATTCCTTCTTTAGTTTTTCCCTTTTTTGTTTTTCTACAGCAGCAACTGTGTATCAGAAACTATTTGTAGTTGGCAATTAGAAGATTATTAGTGGGCTCAGTGGAGTGATGGAGACCAGAGCCAGACTGCAGTAGGTTGATGATGGCAGGGGAAGACGTGCGGACGACTCTCAAGAAGTCGGACTAGAGAAAGGCAAGAAACGAAGTGGTAGCTAAAGGTGGGGGAAGTGCTGAGAGCATCATTTTGAGAGAAATTTAAGCATGTTTATAGGCTGAGGAAAACCAGCCAATGATGAGGAAGCAGGAAAAAAAAAAGTCAAGAGGGGATAATTGAAGGACTCAGATCCCAGAGAAGGCATGAGGGGATTAGACAGGGCCCAGGGGGAGGAGTCCGTTTTGAACAGAAGGCACGGCTACTTCCTCTGGGACCAAAGGAAGGGGGCTGAGGATGAAGATCATTAGACGTGCATTTACTCCATCCACTTGTTTATTTCACTCTCTACCTCATTTCACAGAGAACTTGAGGTGTTTCTAGACAAGTTGACAGATTGAAGCGACTGGGAGTTGAGAAGTCCTCCTGGAGGGGTTCAACTTTCTCCATGGAGCAGGAGGCAAGGTCCCCCACTGTGAGGGAGCAGGGGTATCTCTGCAGGGTGAGAGCAGTCAGGCAAAGGTTTGGAATGGTAAGGAGGAACTGAGAAAGTGAGCGTAGCTGGACCATTTATGAAGCCTACTGAATGGAGCTGATCCCCCAGATGTGTTCTTGCTCCAATATGCACAGTGGGAAACCTTCTCCAGTAGCTTGGGGTAGAGAAGCCTAGACTGCTTGCTTGCCCTGGTTTTTGGAAGGTCACTTTCCTCCTGAGCCGCAGTTTCCTTGTCTACCAATGGGGAGGAAAATGTCAATTCTGGAGGACTGCTGTGAGGATCAAATTAAATAACAGACATGAAGCATGTGACACAGTGCCTGGCACATGGAAGTTGCTCATACAACAACCATTCTCCTGCCCCTCTGCCTTTGAGTGGGCTTGAGCCATTGGAAACCAATGGCATGGGATGTGGTTGTTGGTATCTTGTACCGGTGAACGCTGTTACACACAGTAATTTTAAATACACTTGACTCTCATTATTGGTGGTAGCTATGTTCTATAAAGTCACTGCAAAAACTGAATTAGCAAATACTGAATCATTGCCCCTAGGGAAATACACATCAGGTTCCAGAGAGTCTCTGGTCATATTTTCAGCAACGGATCAGTATACAACCTTGTTTTATGTGTGTTTCTGTTTAAAGACTTTTTATTTAATACATATTGTTGATTCATGAATATTGAACTCACGGCCAACAGCAGAGTAATTTATGTCTGAATGAAGCTCATCAAATACACATATTTTTCCCCTGAGGCACATCACAGCCTTCTTGTGCTTAGGAACACGAGACAGCACTTCAGCACAATGCTTGGGGGCCATTTTAAATGGCAAAATCATCAACAGAAAGCACAAAAATGAGAAAAAATGTGGCACTAAATAGGTCACAAAAAGGATACTTGTTTATATTATGAGAGCTGCAATAAGAAGACAGGGTCTCCTAATTCAGCTTCAGCTGGGAACATATGTGTGGACAACTTGAAATGTTCACCTCTCTGTGACTTCATGAAACTGCAAACACGCCTCAATTGTTGGTTGATTTGAGTGTTACACATAAATTTTAGAAGTAGGTGAATTTGCAAATATAGTATCCACAAATAATGAGGAGTGAGCATATCTTTATTTTTTCTGATTATAAAATTAATATAATAAACAGAGCTATATACTGTAAAAGTTAAAGTTTCTCCACAATCCCAGTCCATAGATTAACACAATGAGAATACAGTTCTGCAGAATTTTTGTTCTGCAAATAATGCCTGTGTTCGTATTTAAGTCTGTGTGCATCTGCATCTATGTGTGTTTGGGTCTTGCTTGCTTTCTTTTTTCACTCATCAATAGCTCTTGGATAGCTTCCAAAAAAAATTTCCTGGTGTTATTTTTTAGGGTATGAATGGAAGCAGATGGTATACACCGCAGTCGGGATCTCTAAATCTTAGTTCAGATCCCTCAACTGCATCAGGTTGGGGAAACAGAGATCCCAAGAGAGCAAATGGCTTGCAAAATCAAGAATTTTAGTGTTCTGAATCTTAACTGAGATGGAATAAGGTCAAGAGAAGAACTCCTCAGAGGTCTAAAAGACTAAAAACTGGAAAGTAAATTGAAAGATAAAATAAGCTTACTTTCAGCCAGAGGAAGCCATATTCCATACCCTTTGAAGGAGATTGGTACGAGATAGTAAGAGGAATTTATCTACTGAAAGGATTTAGACAATACAATAAAATAGTACCAGTGCCTCTTTTCCAGTGCCTCTTCTAAAATAGATGTTAAAAAGCACAGGGAAGGCTAAGCTGCTGCAACAAGGAGACCCAAAATACAATGACTTACTGAAGATAAAAGTTTATTTCCATATTGGTGGGTGTCTCTACTCCACGTAGTCATTCAGAAACCCAGCTTCCTTCTACAGCTTTGCTCTGTCAGCCCCTTTGAAACATTATTGCAGCTGGGTCCCTCACACATCTATGTTTCAATTCAAGGGAAGAAGAAAGGGAGCTCAGAAGAGCAAAAGCCCAATGCCTTAGGGTTTATTTCTGCTTATGTTTTATTGGAAAGAGCTTAGTCACAAAGCCTCATTCAACTGCAAGAACAGCTGCAAGAACAGCAGATCAACCATTCCTCCAAATGCTACTCTATTACTAAAAGGAACAGGAGGATTTAGATGGACAACTAGCAATTTCTACTACATTTCCTTTTTCTGGGCCTCAGTGTCTTCCTCTATAACATGGGGATAATAATATATACTAATTAAGATTGCTTTGAGACTCCGATCTATAATCTATGTAAGAGTGCTTAGGGTCGGGCGCGGTAGCTCAAGCCTATAATCCCAGGTGAGAGGATTGCCTGAGCCCAGGGGATCGAGATCAGCCTGGGAAACTTGGTGAGACCTCGTCTCTACAATAAATTTTTTTTTTAATTAGCCAGGCGTGGTAGTGAACGCCTGTAGTTCTGGCTACTCAGAAGACTGAGGTAGAAGGATCACTTGAGCCCAGCAGGTCAGTGCTGGGGTGGCTGTGAGCATGCCACCACACTCCAGCCTGGGCGACAAGAGTAAGACTCTGACTCAAAAACAAATGAGTGCTTTGTAAACCCTACTGTGGCTAATGAGAATTTCTCATTGTTTTTCCCTATAGACGCCCAGCTCCTTGGGATTAAGGAACAAAATTTATTCCAACCTCTTGCATAAGGCCTGCTCAGAGTCAGTATCAGTAGATTTATGCTAAATAATGTAGCTGCTGTTCCATCCATCAAGACTTTTTTCATTGCACTTCAAATTCTTTAATTATTTAGACTCTGCCCTGCTTGACCCCCTGTCCCCACCTTCATTTGGGGGTGTTTGTCAGTGTATCTTTTGGGATTCCTTTGGTGGCCAGTGACATTGCACTACTATTAAATTTGCTTAAGCAAAATGATGGACCATCTCACATATTCTGAAGTCCAGGCTCTTTGTCAAAGCAAAAGCTTCTCTTCCCCAGGACTCTCTTTATCCCATCTCCCTCATGTATTGACTGTATCCACAGGCTGGGAGAAAGGTGACTGCTGCGGCTCCAAGCATTGCCACCAAACACATGCCAGCAAAAGGGGTAGACTGTTTTTCAATGTAAAGATACACTTTCCAGAAGTCCCCTTTCTGACACAGGCTTCCCCTTTGGTTTCTCAGGTCAGACCTGACCAAATAATCATTGGCAAGAGGAATTTGACCACCATGATGTACTTGGACCAAACAGGACTCATTCCTGGAGCTGGGCTGGAGTCACCCTTTCCTTGGTCACATGGGGAAGGGCGCCACTTGAACAAAATCAGGACTCTAATCACAAGGAAAAGTTAAGGAATGACTGTTGCATAAGCAATCAATCTTTCTCTGGCAATGCTGAAGACACTGGGCAGGTGAGCGTGTATGAAGGACATGTTGACAGCAGAGAATGAAACTTAGAGCTGTTTCCTAAATTGTACCTCAGTGAAGTTTAACTCCAGTGAAGACATTTCTGGAGGTGCCACCTCAGTGCCTCCTCTCCCTCACCCCCATATCCAATCCACCACCAAATTCCATAAGGTCTATACTTTCAATACCTTTCTTCTCTCCTGACCTAATGTCAGAGCCCCAGCTCAAGTTATAGCCTCCTGCAGACACTATGACAAGTGACCTCACTGGTGCCCTGTACTTCCTTTCTCCTGCATTTCACGTCTTTCCTACCATCATTCTTTACTGTGTGCATATGCAGACACATGGGAAAAGATCCCTTCTTCTTTACGTTGCTGATGGTATAATGAGCATCTCTGAGACTTCTGAAACCCAAATCCGACCAGGTCACTCCCCTGCTTGAAAGCCCAAGAAAGTCTTTACCATGACTCTCAGTGCCCTCCACCTCATCCAAGGCCCCTCCTCACCCCACCCCAGCAGTACAGAATTACTTGCACTGCCATCTATGTGCCCTCCCCTTTCACGCCTCTGTGCTTTTGCACACACTTTCTCCCTCTGTCTAGAAATCCCTTATCCCCTCTCCATCTGGCACACAAAACAAGGTCTCCTATTACTCTTTCTCCCTCTCTCCTGCTCCACTACCCCCTCCCATACACACACACACACACACACACACACACACACACACACATACACACACACACACACAAATACAGCACTCCGTTAACGTTTGCCGAATGGAGGGAACCCCTTGGGTGAGACATTAGCCAGGGCATTCCAAAATTTTCCCTCAAACACTCCTTAAGTAAGTGAAGAGGGACCCCAGAGCTTAGGAGTGTGAGACCTCTGAGCTTGTTCTAAGCAAGTAGGGCATTTCTCGAGTTTTTATCTTTCTATTTTATGCAAAAGTTGTATTTTATGCAGATTATACTCCATATCCTTATTTAATACAAAGTATTATTTGTTCCTAAAGCTTCAAATTGAGGATTCGGATTGTTTATTCGTTGTCCTCTCAAATTAGCTACTCTCCCCACCTCCGCCTCGCCGCGGGGACCCTAAGCGAGACCTGGATGCAGTTCCAAGTACACATCGCGAAGGAACAGCTGGGCTTCGCTCCTCCGGAGCTGGAGGATGGTGGGGGCGGGGCGGGGGTCAATAGGCTGGAGGCCCCGCCCCTCCCCCGCCCGCTGCGGGGGCGGAGTCGCTCGGGTCCCGCCCACGGGGGCGGGGAGGCAGCCGCCGCCACCGGCAGCTCGGATTCGGCTGGTTCCGGGTTGAGAGGCTGCGCTGGACCGAAGCGGTGGCTGCTGAGCCGGCAGGGGTAAGGGGCCGCGCCGGGCCGGGGCTTAGGGCCGGGATCCGGCAGCTGAGCGGGCCGGCACCCCACCTCTTCTCTGCGGGGCACAGCCGCGGTGTTGCTCGGCCCGGCTTCCCTCTTCCCCAGAATTCACCATCCCCAGCTTCTCCCCCTCCCCCCGCTATCCCCATCCCGGGATTTCGACCCCCTCAAGGCCTCCAACCCTCTGCTGGATCCCCTTCTCCCAGCTCCCGTTCCCTTCGAACTGTCCCGCCCCCTAGAACCTCCTGGCCAGGAGCCCCTTCCCTCAGACGCTCGCGTCCCTCCCTCTCCAGCACCCTCCGCTTTGGGTTACTCACTACCTCGAGACTGCCCTCCCCGGCTCGCATCCCAGGTAGTCTCTTCGCCGCATCCCTTCCTCGCGTTACCCTCCTCCCGGACAGCACCCCCTCCTTCTCCAGTAGCTCCCACCCTTGCCCGTGCGGGCCTCGTCCCCGCGCCCATCCCTCGGTGCTGCCCCCGACAGCGCCTCGCGCTCTCCGCCGCCCCCCTGCCTCTCGGGCCGCCCCCGGCGCCATGGCGTGCAGCCTCAAGGACGAGCTGCTGTGCTCCATCTGCCTGAGCATCTACCAGGACCCAGTGAGCCTGGGCTGCGAGCACTACTTCTGCCGCCGCTGCATCACCGAGCACTGGGTGCGGCAGGAGGCGCAGGGCGCCCGCGACTGCCCCGAGTGCCGGCGCAC
>NW_007087404.1:173584-180604 GCF_000164805.1 Carlito syrichta | reverse complement strand
GGGCGGAGTCTGAGACCTGGTGTAGGGGCGGGTCCGTGATTAAGGAGAGGTCAAAGGTGGGAATGGGATGGCGGGGACAAGTGAGATCACGACTGGACCAGGTACCAGATTGGGGCAGCGTTAAGAACGGAGCCGATTCAGAGCTGGGCCAAGGCAGGACCGATGTCAGGATTAGGCAAGGAGTAGGGCCGCGAGGATGGGTCTGTACTAACAGGGTAGCTGAGCTTTGGCAGGCTGGGGGTCACTAAGGGGCGTGTCCTCGATCTGTTATGCATCAGAAACCGGGTGACTTTGCGACTAGATTTTACTGGGCAGATAATGGTTAAACCTAAGAGAGTGGGCTAAGTTAGGGTGCCACACTGCTGAGAGGACAGCGCCAAGGTTAAGCCAAGGTATATGAGGGGTTGAGACTAGGATCAAGTGCAGATACTGTAAGAACCATTTTGGATTTAAACCAGATTGAGAGTGGGACCACAACTTGAAGATTCAAGATTTGGAAAATAAGGTCCAGATGTGAGGTTGTTGGAGAAGGGGTGGTGGGTAAACCTCTAGGAGTCTCCAGGGATTTTTGATAACCTCCTTGACACTGTCACCCACATCAGGACCTCTGAAGTCTAAGCGACATGTAGAGTAACCTGAGCGTAGTTGGCTTAGGACTCTCTTTGGTCTCCTTCAAACCTTTAAATCTTCCTGTCTTCACTGACAAACTCCTACTGAACTCTCAGGGCCCTGCTTAAACGTCCTCTGTGAAACCTCCCCTAAACTCCACTTGTCAAAAAAAAAAAAAGTATTGAAGCTGCATTTCCCTAAATGCCCTTTATTAATAAATATGGGAAATGTAATATATTTTCTATACCCACCTCATTGGAGAATTCTCAGTGTATTTGCATAATAAAGACTTGGAGAAGTCTTGTAGCAAATAAACCCATTTTACTGCATTTAATAAAATGGTTCCCAGCCGGGCTCGGTGGCTCAGCCTGTAATCCCACACCTTTGGGAGGCTGAGGTGAGTGAATTGCCTGAGCCCACGGGTTCAAGACCCACCTGGGCAGCGAGACCTCATCTCTACAATAAATCAAAAAATCAGCCGGATGTGGTGGCGCATGCCTGTAATTCCAGCTACTTGGAAGGCTGAGGCAGAAGGATCGCCGGAGCCCAGCAGGCCAAGGCTGCGGTGGCCGGGAGCGGCCACTGCACTCCAGTCTGGGCGACAGAGTGAGACTCCAACTCAAAAAAAAAAAAAAAATGTTCCCAAACTCATGTGAGCTTGGGATCCTTTTCTCAAGCTAAACCATTTAAATGCAGCGTCCCCTATTCCTGGCCTTGGGATACCAGCCTAGAACGTAGTTTTCCAAGGCCAGCAACAGTTTCTTATTTCACATATCTATGGCCCCAAAACCTGGCACAAAGCCTGGCCCATAGTACACACCTACACATCAGTAAATGTTGAATGAGTGAATGACTAACTCAATGCCTAAGCTAGCCCAGACTCTGGAGCATTTGGAAGCAGAAGGTTTTTGGCTCAAACATTTTATGAAAATGGAATGAGCTAACTTGGGAGGTAGTGAGCACTCTGGCCTAGAGATTCTTAAGCAGGAGCTAAATATTGTAATGTAGGTGCTCCTAACACCTCTATACACGAGTCTCTGTGAATAAGCCTGCACCCAGCAGATGTCCATGAGCCCCAGGAGAAATGGCCCATGTTTACCATTGGCACTTCCTTATCCATTTCATCCCAAAATCATGCCTGCCCTTCTTCCAGTCTAGCTGTCTGAGGATGGATGCTCCATCAGAGGGTGAGCAAGGACTTGGACCCCTGGGATCTTGCACAGGCCAGCATTGGCCCTTCCCTCCACCCCTGAGCCTCTTGTGCTAGGCTTTACTAGTGTCCCCATCTCCATGTCTATGAAGTCATATCAACAGGAAAGAGGAGAGAACATTTGACAAGACGGGGTGCATGTTGTGACAGTTTGAAGCGACTCTGTCTGAAGCCATTTGTCCAACCTCTTACATTATATAGGTGTGGAAACTGAGGTCTGGAGAATTGATATGACTTACCCAAGGCCACAATGCCAGGGCTAAAGGACACAGCCTGACCCAAATCGCTCCCTTCTACTCACCCCCTTCCCTCCCTGTCTGACTTTCAAGCCTCCATTTCAGAGCCTTGGTTCTCCTGTCCACAAACTAGGAAATCCGAATTACTGTTTTTTTGGCTTTTACACTCCATTCTGTGAACTGGGGAACATATATTTTCTCTAAACATTATTGAAACACTTTCATTCTTGGGTGAAAAGACTGCCACTTGCTTACTCTCTAACGCACTGTCGTGGGGTCAGACACATTTGGGTTCCAAGCCTGCCATAGGCACTGTCTGTGTACCTTGGCAAGTCACTTCATGTCAACTTTGATGCTCAGTCTGTAAAATAGGATCAGGATGCTTCCTTTCCACCAGGACTTTGATGAGACTGACCTGGAATGAACTTGCCATTTGAGGTGCTTGGTACATGGTACAGGCTGGGACAACACACATTCCCATTCTTTCTCCTTCTTCCTGTGAGAGCTCATGTGCCCAGCCAGGTAAATGCCCAGGCCCACCTCTCTGGCATGAGAAGGAAACCTTGCTTTGGTATATCCTTTGAACTTG
This sequence comes from Carlito syrichta, assembly GCF_000164805.1. Taxonomy (NCBI): domain Eukaryota; kingdom Metazoa; phylum Chordata; class Mammalia; order Primates; family Tarsiidae; genus Carlito; species Carlito syrichta. The sequence goes on along the minus strand of NW_007087404.1, from coordinate 177,960 downwards.
GCAAGGTGGTGGCAGAGAAACCTGCCTCCCCCCGGAGAAGATATGTTCCTGGCTGAGGTTCAAGGCACCCTCCACCCCCAACTACCTCTCCCAGCTCATGGGAAAGCAGGGCTCATTTGCTATTTATGCATAGAGAATAAGGCTGGGACCATTCCTCACACCCCTTCTCTCCCAGCAGCTGGTGACTGCTGGAGGATGAGCTGGGCCCCTCTTCTGGAGATTAGGAGACTCAGAGCTGGCAGGACCTTGGAAATCATTTGGTGCAACGTTCACGTGACAGGCGGGGAAACAGTAGAGGGGGAGGCAAAGAAGGGACTTGCCCAAGGCCTTGAAGCCAGAGAAGGCCAGGACTGCACTCAGCTGAAGTCTCCTGACACCCTATCTAGCAATTGGCCTGCAGATTTTACATTTATTATAAACCCTAAAGTCAAGAGAGTGGAAAGATTAAGAGCTCTGGCTTTGTATTCCATCAGCTCCAATCCTGGCTCTACTATTTACTTGCTGTGTAACCTTAGAACATTTACTTACCATCTCTGAGCCTTGGGTCCTTCATTGACAGCATGGGAGTAATCAGGTTAGTATTAAACAAGAAGATGTTTATTAGATATTAATACTGCAGGGAAACCCCCTTTGGGCCTCTCCCCCTCTGGGAGCTTTTCTGTCCTTTCAATAAATCCTGCAAAAAAAAGAGAAAAAGAAAAGAAATTAAGACTGCACTTGGCACATAAGAGCATTCAATAAATGACAGCTATAATATGTTATCTTACACTCAGCACTACTAACATTTGGGACTGGATAATTGTTTGTGTGGGGCTATCCTGTGTATCACAGGAAATTTAGCAGCATCCCTGGCCTCCACCCACTAGATGCCAGTAGCCAATTATTCTTCCCCTACATTGTGACGACTCAAAATGTCTCCAAACGTTGACAAATGTCTCCTGGGGTCAAAATCACCCCTGGCTGAGAACCCTGGCCTAGAGGAAGTCCTACTTAACTTTCAAGATTCAGCTCAAATATCCCCTCTTCTGTGACGCTTTCCCTGACCTGCCAAGCAGAATTGCATTATAGCCCAGATTTCATTACAGGGTCATACCCTGGCATGCTGCATATCCTTAGTCGTATCACTTCGTTTCTCTAAGCTTCCAAGTGCTCATCTATACCATAGGGAAATTGTGATATTCCCAGGAAGGATGTTGTAAGGACTAGGGATACTCTCAGACATGTCTAGTACTGTGCCTGGCACAGTAGGCAAAAACAATTTTAAAATATCTTTATTCCAATTATAAAATTAACACAAGAAGCAGAGTTATGTAATGTGAAAGGTAAAATCCCCCCATAATCCCACCCCATGGAATTACTATATGGTTCTACAGATTTTTGTGTAATGTGTATATGCATGTGTGTGTATGGTGGTGTCTTTCTCCTCCCCCACTCCACTGCTGAGCACCTGGACCACTGAGCAAAGAGGAAAAAGGGGGCCCATTTCCCATTTCTAAAGGGTTTGGGGCTTCCCAGCCAGTACTTCTTGAACCCAAGCTCAGTGTCTGCAACTGCACCAACGGTTTTTCTTATATTACCTCGTTTAATCTTCATAGCACCCTGCCAGTGAGTACTGTTATTTTTTCCTTTTACAGATGAGGAAACAGGTTCAGAGAAATTAAATGACTTGTTTGGTCACCCAGCTGGTAAATGGCAGGGCAACAATTTGAAGCCAGTCTGACTAGGCTACATACAGCCCCTGAGCTGCCTCTGAGGGCTGGCTAATTGTCTCCCAGCCGTCCTGCCTATCTTGTCTTGAGAGCACTGGGCACGGGGCTAGGCTATCTGTGCCAGCTGACGCCCCAAGGGCAGGTGGCTGGGATGTCATCTTGGTCAGGCGTGGCATCCGGCTCTCTGACCATCTCAGGTTCCTAACCCCCAGAGAGGAGATCCGATTCAGTCTCAGCCACCCCCTCTAGGCCTCATGTGATCATTGGAACCTTTCCCAAGGCCTCCTTCATGCTGACGCAGACAGCAGTTGATCAGCCTGGGATGGTAGCCCTGGCAAGCAGGGTATGGTGATCCAGAGACACCAAGGCAGCCACCCAAGGAGAAAGCAGGGGCTGGGTTCAGATCTTGGTTTTAGCTGGGTGCAGTGCTAATGCCTGTAATCTCAGCACTTTGGGAGACTGAGGCAAGAGGATTGATTGAGCTCACAGGTTCGAGACCAGCCTGGGCTGCAGGGCGAGATCTCGTCTCTACAATAAATCAAAAGAATTAGCTGGATGTGGTGGTACACTCCTGTAGTTCCAGCTACTTGGAAGGCTGAAGCGGAAGGATCACCTGAGCCCAGCAAGTCAAGGCTGTGGTGGCCATGAGTGTGCCACTGCACTCCAGCCTGGGCAACAGAGTGAGACCCCAGCTAAACAAAACAAAACAAAACAAAGCAAACCTTGGCTCTGGCTTCTTTCAGAAGAGTGGGAGGCACTACCTTCTTGTACCCTTTTATCCAATAAAGGAAATGGAAGTAAGAGCAAGATAGCCTGCTTTATGTGTAAAGAGGGAGACAGAGTTGACGCCCATCCAAAGAAATTACAGATGCAAAGGCACGTTAGTATCATGGACAGGAGGCAGTTGGATTGTCTGTGTCCTGGGGAATTGACCTCTGCTGTTACTTTTCCCAGGAGAGGGCAGGATTTAATGTACAAACAGGAGCCTCCATGGAGGCAAGGCTGGCTGTGGGTCAAACCCAGGGCTGGCTGCTGGCATCTGCACTTCCCTCTTCACCAGTGTAGCACAGGCCACAGTTTAGAAACATAGGGCTGAAGCTGGAGGCCCAAGACATTTGTTTTATAGAAAGAAAAAGTCTAGCAGGAAGTAACAATAACAAAATAATAACTCTAAAAAATAATAGCCAAAGTTTTGGGGCACAGAGTAAGTTATTAGGCACTTACTATGTTACACTGCTATGAGCATTTAGTCTCACAAGAACCCTTTTCCTTTCCCTACTCCTTGAGTGGGACTGAGATTGATCTCATTTCACAAGGGAAGAGAGAGTCAGTAACTTTCTCAAGATCACACTGCAAGTAGGAAGAAGAGTGGGACTCAGAGCTCACCACCCCTTCCAACACTTTAACTGCCTCAGAGAACATCTAAATGGGGAGGGGCCCCAGAAACCATCTGGTGGGCCCTCTTCCCCTTTTCAGATTTGGAAACTGACATGCCCAAGGTTAGACCAGAGCTCCACTCTCCCAACTCTCAGTCCAGTGGTGTTTTTATTTTATATTTTTTTATTTTTTTGAGTTGGAGTCTCACTCTGTCACCCAGACTGGAGTGCAGTGGCCGCTCCCGGCCACAGCAGCCTCGACCTGCTGGGCTCCGGCGATCCTTCCGCCTCAGCCTTCCAAGTAGCTGGAACTACAGGCACGCGCTACCACGCCCGGCTGATTTTTTTATTTATTGTAGAGATGAGGTCTCGCCTGGCCAGGCGGGTCTCAAACCCGCAGGCTCAGGCAGTCCACTCACCTCAGCCTCCCAAAGGTGCGGGATTACAGGCTGAGCCACCGAGCCCGGCCCCAGTGGTGTTTTTACAGTATCATTTATCTTCATGGCCTTGTGCTCTGCTTGGACACCTGGGGTAGATGTAGAGGATTTGGGGGTGGCTTCCATCTTAGATTGAGAGATTTCATTTAGAAATTTCTTCAGTTGACACTACTGCTGTGGTTACTGAGGGTCAGCCTTGTGTGGAGCCCAGAAGAGAGCCACACCAGGCCTGGACCTGCTGCAGTTCTGGGAGATAGGCCCATAAATTGGTGGACTGCTGTAACTGAGGCTTGCCCCATTGAGCTGAGTCCTGAAGGATGTGCTGAGTGCTTCAGGCCAGCGGGCAGAGAGAAGATGTTATGGGCAGAGGGAATAAAAACATGCCCAGCCTTATGACCTGGGGCAAACTGTGCCAGGGACAGGAGTCAATACTTAGTCAGGAGCATGCTCTCTCACTCCCGTGTGCTCTCTCTCTCTCTTTCTTTCTTCCTCACAGTAACCCTACAAGGTGGGGTCGCATTGCCCTATCTTACAAATGAGGAAACTGAGGCTCAAAAGAAACTGGGGCCAGGAAGGAGAGTGTGAGGATGAAGGGAGAAAGCAAGCATATAAATATATTTATTGCCACTGATCTATACACTTAAAAATGGTAAAAATGGCTGGGCTCAGTGGCTCAGCCTGTAATCCCAGCACTTTGGGAGGCCAAGGCAAGTAGATTGCCTGAGCCTTCGGGTTTGAGACCCACCTGGGCAACTTGACAAGACTTCGTCTCTACAATAAATCAAAAATTAGCCAGGCATGGTAGCATGTGCCTGTAGTTCTAGCTACTTGGAAGGCTGAGGCAGAAGGATCGC
>NW_007087404.1:150079-173564 GCF_000164805.1 Carlito syrichta | reverse complement strand
TCTGGGCAACAGAGTTAGACTCCAACTCAAAAAAAAAAAAAAGGTAAATTATATATGTATATTCTACTTCAATAAAAACTTTTTTTTTCTAAAGAGACCATGCCAAGGCCGGGCTCGATGGCTCAGCCTGTAATCCCAGCACTTTGGGAGGCCAAGGCGATTGGATTGCCTGAGCCCGTGGTTTCAAGCCCAGCCCGAACAAACAACTTGGTGTGACATCATCTCTACAATAAAATTTTAAAAATTAGCCGGGCGTGGTAGTGCACTCCTATAGTTCTGGCTACTTGGAAGGCTGAGGTGGAAGGATTGCCAGAGCCCAGCAGGTCTACGCTGGGGTGGCCGTGAGCATGCGTGCCACTGCACTCCAACCTGGAGTTAGACTCCAACTCAAAAAAAAAAGAAAAAGAAAGAAACCATGCCTAATGTCACAAAGACACTGTCGTTGAAGCTAAAACTTGAACTCAGGTTATCTGACCAGGGATAGGCATGTGGGTGAACTTACATGGCGTTTTGTTGTGGCTGGAGGGGAGGGTATGGGGTGGGGAGGTCAAAATAGGAAAATGAGACCTGACCAGCTCAGCAAGGACTTTGGACACACACACATGCACTCACACACCTGAGGAGCTTGGGTTTGATCCTGAAGATGCTGGGGAGCCAGGAATGAGTATGAGCAGGCGAGTGCAGCCTGGTCGGATCTGCCCTGTGGACGGAGCACTCTGGGGCAGTGTGCACGGTGGACCAGTGGGAGACCCTGGAGGCACAGAGCAGCCAGGTCTTGCCAGAAACTATGCAGCTCAGAGGTGCAGAGGGAAGGTTGGGGCTTGAAGACAAAAGAATCAAGATCATCTGGGAGGAACAGGAGCATCCAGGGCTCTGGGTGTAGATTAAGGACTGTGGGGGAAGGAAAAAGGAGAGGCAAGTCCAGCTTGCCACGTTGTCTGGCATCCTTGGGTCAGAGAAGGAAAGAGGAGAGGTGTGAGCAACTACTGTGTGCAGCGCTGCACTGGGCCCTGTCATAGGTGCTGTCTCTTTTAGCCTCATCACAACCTCATGAAGGAGCATTTATCCTCATTTTATAGGTGAGGCTCTTGGAGATGAACTTTGAGAGGGGAAGAAGTGATTTGCCCAAAGTCATGCAGTTGGGATTTGAACCTGACTCCAGTGTTCGGGCTGTCTCCACTGGGATGAGAAGGATCCCCGAAGCAAGAGCCAGGATAGCTTCCCACAGCAGCTTTATCCTCTGGGCCAGGAAGAGAGGTGATTTCGCAGGAGAGGATGTCTGGCCTTGGGGACATTTGAGCCCTGCTTCCCTGTCTCCCCACCAGTCCTGTCCTCTTCAAACCAATAGGTGTTCATAACCTCGCAGCTGGAATATTTGCATAATTGGGTGATCAGGACGGCACCAGCTGGGGCTCTGCCCTCTGAGGCACGTCTTCCCAGGCTCCTCATCCTGCCCTGCCCCAGCTCTGATGGGGCCCTACAGAGTTCAACCCTCCCAGGCTGACATTCAAGGCCTCCTCTACCGCCCACTCCCATGCCCCAGCTAGCCCCAACTGACCTTTCCAGCTTGTGACTCCACCCACCTGTCGCATGCCTGGCCCTCACTTCCTGCACATGCCAGGTGTGCCCCTACCTGACTAGTTTTCCCCACCTGCAGTGCTCTGGCCCATCCTGGAGATTTGAAGGAACCCTGCCCATCCGTCATCCCTGGTCCTCCCATCAGAAATAAACTCCATCCTTGAAGCTCCCCCAGTTCTGAGTCCCAGTTTTACAAGTAATTATAATTATTATGATGATCATGACAGTTGAGATTGATTGAGTTCACCTGTGCATCATCTCAGGTCATGAATTAAGCCCCTTTAGTCCTCACAGCAGCCCTAGGGAGCAGCTGCTGTTATAGCCTCACTTTACAAATTTGAAAACTGAGGTGGAGGGAGGGTATCACAAGCACAGCCACGTGGTGACAGCGGCGTTGGATCCAAGGCAGGCTCCCAATGTTTATCCTGTTCTCCCTAGTATTCTACCTATTCGAGTTTCTGCCTCCTTGACTTATTGCAAACTCTTCAAGGGCAAGGACTGTCTCTTACAGTCCCAGAGTGGCCAGCTTAAAACCTCCTGCTCAGTGGGTGCTCAGAAATTATTGCTGCAATAAATTGAATGGGAGGCAGAGAGATCAAGTGATTTGGAACATGGATTTTGGGGGTCATTCAGAGCCTTTCCTCTGCCTCTTACTAGCTGCATGACCTTAGGCAGGCTGCCTAACCTCTCTGGGCCTCAGTTTTCCCCTCTGTGAGATGGACATAATAAAGGCACTAATACTGCAGAGTGTTGGGAGAATCCAACAACCCATGCCTGTGAAATGCAAACCCAAACCATGTGTACCTCCAGCCCTTGTGGTCCCAAGCCTCTGCCATTGCCAGTGTCCTTCCTCGGGGTCATCTCTGTCATTTGGGAGTTTATCAACAGGTTCCTGTTTCCTTTCTAACCTCTCTCTGGGAGTAAAATTTCCAGTTGGTTCTCCTCTGTCAAGCTCTTTGGCCATGGGCCTAGGCCCTTTCCTTGGACCTGTGTTTCCTGTTCTGGCAATCCAAAGGGTAGGGCCAGATGGACCCTTCAGCCTCTTCTTTGGCTGTCTGAGGAGGAAGGGAGGGGCCACCTGGACACAGTGAGAATGAGGACATGAAGAAGTGACTGAGGAACCTCACACAGGACACAGTGACAACTTTGTGTCCCAAGCACCCAGTGCATGCCAGACTCTGTGCCCTGTGAGGCTTCTTTCTACTATTGTCTTATTTCACCCTCCCAAACCTAGGAGGTATGATTATCCTCATTTCATAGGCAAAGGACTGGAGCATAGAGAGGTTAGATGACATCCCAGGGTCACACAGCTAGTGGGTGGCAGAACCAGCCTCTCTGAACCCCCTCCCCCCCGCCCCGGCCTAAGAGGAAACGCAAAGAAGAGAAGGAGGTTCACAGTGACACAGAGTTCAGGCTGCCTCCTGTGGGTTCTGCCTGTGGGTTCCAGGGTTTGGTTTTCTTAAGTTAACTGTTCCCTCAGGTTCTTCCAGCCACCTGCCTGGAGCCCTTCCTTCCCCTCCTAACCTTTCAGAGGTGAGTTCTGAGCCAGCCCAGCCTCTTCTCTGGGCAGATTCATCCTGCAAACACTTACGGAGGCCAGCTGTGCCTGGCCCTATCCTAGGTACTGAGAGTGTGAACATCTCTCTTGCACAGTCCCTGCCCTCAAGAGCTGACAATCTAGGAGAGTTTGACAGGTAACCCTACAATCAAAATGCAGTGTGTGCCATCAGGGTGCAAGTGTGGGACACTGCACACAGAGGGGATCTGACAACAGCATGGAGCATTTGAGATATGAATTCCCAGTGGAGGTATCATTTGATCTGGGTCTTAAGAGGTGAGTAGGAGTCCAATAAGCAAACAAAAATGTGTGGGTGAGCACTCTGGACAGAGTGCATAGCATGTGCAAAGGCCTGGAGGAGAGTGCTGGGAAAAGTTTAGTGCATCTAGAGCAGTGCTATTCACTAGAGCTTTCTGGAACGATGGAAAATTCTACATCTACACTGTCTGATACAGCAGCAACTAGTCCCATTTGGCTACTGAGCACCCAAAATGCGACCGGTGCCCCATTCTATTTCATTTTAATCGATTATAGTTTAAATAACCACATGCAGCTAGTGTCTACTATATTGGGCAGCACAAGTTTGGACCAAGAGGTAAGACTGGAGAAGAAGGTTGAGGCCAGTGGTGAAGAGCCTTGAATGCCACCCTAAGTTTCTGTGTCTTTCTTCCTAGACAGTGTGGAAGTCTTGCAGAGGGGCCCTAAGGAGAGAAGCATTTACAGATCTGCCCTTTAGAACCATCACTGCAGCTACTGTGTGGGGTGCTTGAAGCAGTGGGAGAGTGCAGAGGCAGGGAGGAACCTGAGATCACAGTCCAGAAGAGAAGTGATGAACCAAACCGGGAGTAATGGGTGTCACGAGGAGAGAACAAATTCCAGAACAAACCTGATGAAAACCTGGATTGGTGTGAGGGTGGTCGGTGTCAGGGTGATCCCAGGTTTCTAGCTTGGATGGCAGTGGGAGAGCAGCTGCCCTTCACTGATATGGGGAACTGGGGGAAAGAGCAGACTTGGGTCCCCCAGTACTATCCCAGCATTCACTGTGTGTGTCCGTCTGTTTCCCTAACACATGCACTCCTTGCAACATTGTGGTTGGGACTTTTCCCTCATCCCTGTCTCCATCCCTGACACAGTACCAAGCAGGCCTCAGCACGTGTTTGTGGAATGGGCAATGAGTGTTCCATTGCTTCCAGGGTTCAGGAGGAAGTATCAAACCAGCTCTCCTTGTTCCCTGATTCCAAAATCAGAGACAAATTTGTCCAAGTCCCTTGGGGGCCCTGAGCAATGTGAGGAGCATGACCTAGAGGGCAGTGTCTCAGAAATGTGGAAGAGCCGCCTGGGTGGCTGGGTCTTCCGTGAACCCATGGGACCTCCAAAGGGGAGGATTGTAGCACTTTTGTAGCACTTTGCCCATCTCCTCAACATCTGTGTGTCAGCTGCACTGTGTCCTGAGCTGGACAGACCCAAAGCCATCGGGGGGTACCTTTCTGCACTCTTGACAAATGACAGATGACTGTGACTCATCTGTTCCAAGGACTCAGCTGTACAGGAATCTGTTAGGAATGACCGCCAGCAGTTAGTAATAGAGGTCTGACTAGACTGGCTTTGGAGCCAGCTTTTTACCTCTCTGTGCCTTTTTCTCCACCAGAAAATGGGAATAATAATAGTGCCCACTCTAGGCTGCAGTTAGATGGGGGGCTTTTCTCCCTTATGGTAACAAGTCCGTAGGAAAGGAGCCCAAGCATTTGTACTGGAGCTGGCTGCCCAACTCCTGAGAGTTGGCTGTCTGCGTCTCCTTCCAATCCTGTGTCCAGTAACCTCACACTGATGGCTTGAAATCTACTTTGGTGAGAGTATTTACACCATGGAAATTGGTAAACACTGCCAGGGCTTTAAAATTTTTTTATTTTTTCCCAAAGAGCCAGCCTCCTATCATGTCCCTGAATGTGATGGTCTGGCAGTTCCACTATCAACAGGACCCAGGTTCCTTCTTTCTTCTACTCTTTTGGTTCCAGCTTGTGACTTCCACCTTCACAATTGCCTTATGACCAGAGATGGCTGCCAGAGTTCCAATCATTATGTCTATGCAAGCCCTCTACTTTCACAAAACAAGCTGCTCCTGTGTTTCTATCTTACCCCTGTTTTTATGGCTGGCTCCTCCTTATCCTACAGCTGTCATCTCTGGTGTTACGCCTCAGAGAAGCCTACCATGACCACTCTACCTAAAGTTCCCCCCCATCCCACACTGCTTTATTTTCTCTAGAGCACAGACCATATTGGTAATTATCTCTCTTTTATTATTTTTCTTATTGTTATCTGTCTTCCCCATTAGACTAGTCCCTGTGGGCAGGGACTGTCTCTGTCTTGTCCTCTGCTGTATCTCAGTGCCTCAAGAGTGCCTGGTACACAGAGTAGTTATTCAATAAATATTTGTTGAGGCTGGGCATAGTACCTCACACCTGTAATCCCAGCACTTTGGGAGGCCGAGACAGGAAGATGTCCTGAGCCCAGGAGTTCAAGACCAGCCTGAGGAACAAAGCAAGATCTCATCTTTATAAAAAAATAATAGTAATAAAGAAAAATTGTCCAGGCATGGTGGTGCACATATGTAGTCCCATCCGCTCTACTGGCTGAGGCAGGAGTATCACCTGAACCCAGGAGGTCAAGTTTGCGGTATATCACCTGAGCCTTGAAGGTTGAGGTTGCAGTGTATTGCCTGAGCCCAGGAGGTCGAGGCTACAGTGAGCCATGATCATGCCACTGCATTCTAGCCTGGGTGACAGAGTGAAACCCTGTCTTAAAAATAAATATATATATATGTTGAATGAATAAGCAATAGTAAGCAAATTTGTTTTCTGCATTCTTCCTCAGCATGTCATCATGACCATTTTTCCATGTTGCGACCTAGTCTGTAAAATTAATTGAACTAGACATTTTCTGAGGACACTCCCTGGTCTGACAGGATGAATGAGTGGGAGGGAGGCGAATGTGAACAGGTAAGTCAGCCTTCCTGGCACCACTCACCGCCCAGGCTGACTGGGGAATTTGGAGGCGGCTGTTTCCAGAAAATACATTGATGCAGCAAGCTTCCTTGCATACCATCTCGGTGCTAGGCCATTTCTGGGTGCAGGACATACAGAGAGGGAGCAGTAAGAGCCACCCTGGAGGACTCATGGGTTAATATAGGGCTGAAGGAGAGACGGACAGAACAACCAGCTGTGATACAATGGGCTAGATTCCAGATGTGTGTAGACAACCAGACTTTGTGCTTGAAGCATCTACCTCCACACCCCATTTATCACTTGACAAATAATTATGGAGGCCTGCCATATGCTGGGCACCATTCCAGGCACTGGGCACACAGCAGGGAGCAAGTCAGACAAGATTCCTGCCCTCATGAAACTCATATTCTAGAGGGGAGGCAAGTGATAAACATGCAGTCAAATCAATGAGTGAGGTCATTTCACACAGCAGAAGGTGTGATGAAGACTGTGAATCTAAGTGTTTGACAGGGGTGTAAGGAGATGCCACTGTATGCAGAGTGGTCAGGTAAGACTCTTCAAGAAGGCGGCCACTGAGTTGCTAAAGGAATCACCATGAAAAATCCTGCAAGTAAAGGGCACCAGCCAGAGGAAAGAGCAAGAGCTAAGTCATTTTTATTTTATTTTATTTTATTTTTATTTATTTTGAGTTGGCATCTCACTATGTTGCCCAGGCCAGAGTGCAGTAGGGCAATCATAACTCATTGCAGCCTTGACCTCCTGGGCTCAGGCAATCCTCCTGCCTCAGCATCCCAAGTAACTGGAACAACAGGTGCGTACTACCATGCCTAACTAACATTTTTTTTTATTGTTTTGGAGAGACAAGTTCTCGCTGTGTTGCCCAGGCTGGTCTTGAACTCCTGACCTCAAGCAATCCTTCTGCCTCAGCCTTCCAAAATGCTGGTATTACAGGCATGAGCCACTGCACCCAGCCCTGGAAAGTCTTCAGGTTGGAACAAACTCAGGATGATAGCATGTGCTACCACGCCCGGCTAATTTTTTTATTTATTGTCAAGATAAGGTCTCTCCAAGTTGCCCAGGCTGGTCTTGAACCCCTGGGCTCAGGTAGTCCTCTTGCTTCAGCCTCCCAAAGTGCTGAGATTGCGGGCTTGAGCCATCACACCTGGCCAAATATCAAAATTTTAAACAATGTCAAGATCACTAGCAGTGGCCTGCCAAACCATGCTGGAACCCAAAGCAAAGGAAAAATCAGTAATGTTGATCCTATTTTTGCTTAAAATGTCAATACCTTGCCTATCGTAGATTCATTGTTGTTCCTTGTGGGTGTCATCACTGCAGAAAACGTGTCACCTGGCATCAAGATCCTCATCTCCAAAACCAGGTGGCCTGGGTTCCAATTCTGGCCTTACCCTTCCATGCTTAGCTATATGCTTTTGGACCAGTTTCTTGACCTCTCTGTGCCTTTTTCTCCATTAGAAAGTGGGGATAATAACAGTGCTGACCTTGGGGTTACTGAAAGGCTCAAATGCATTCATACAAGCCAAGGGCAAGAACAATGCGGAGCCCACTGTTTAAGTGCTCAGAGAATGTTGGCAGCTAGTCTGTAGCGAAGGACTGTGTGGTTCAGCTTCGGTTCCCATCAGAGCATTCTCAACCAGGAGCCAGCGGCCAAGTGTGGGAGTGAAGAACGTGCATGTGGAGGGTGATTGCGACAGGGCGACCAGAAGCTTCTAGGATGGCCAGACATGGGGCTGTTGCGAAGATCAGAATGAAAGACTGGGACGGGTCCTGGAGATATTTAGGAGACAGACTCTACGGGACTTGCTGGTGGTGCTTGAACTGTGACGGGAGGCAGGTGGAGGGTGGAAGGACAGAGACCACGATAACCCCAGCACCGGGCAGCAGTCAGGGCTGGGCTCTTCATCACCACGGATTACCTGGGCCAAGTGTGGCCCGCGCCCCAGTCCCGCCCCTGTGTGCGTTTCAGAGGGAGCTGAAGGAGCAGCTTCAGGCCCTGCAGGACAGCGAGCGCGAGCACACGGAGGCGCTGCAGCTGCTCAAGCGACAGCTGGCGGAGACCAAGGTGAGTCTGGCCCGGGCTCGGGGCGGGGCCGGCAGGGCTAGGGGGCGGGGCCAGTCGGGAACGAGGGGGCGGGGCTGCAGGGCTGCGGTGAGAGCCCGGCGTGAGAGGGGCGGGCCGAGGGTGGGCCTTCCGAGAAGGTAAATGGGGCGGGATCCACTCCTAGGTGACTGAGGGCAAGGGCTAGTGCCTGGGTTAAGGATGGGGCCGTTTTTTCGCTTCCCACTTTGCGAGGAAGTTGGGGTGGGACCAGGGACCCTCCGGAAACCCCTGACGTCCTGAAGGGCTAGGAGAATGTACCCAGTCTCTTTTTCCTCTTCTCTTATTAAACATGTCCAAGCCCGGTGCGCTGGCACCTGTATCCCAGCTACTCCGGAGACTGAGGTGAGAGAATCAGCTGAGTCCAGGAGTTCGAAGCTGCAGTGCACTGTGGTCACACCTGTGACTGGCAACTGCACTCCAGCCTGGGCAACCATAGGGAGACCCTGTCTCTAATGGAATGAACGAATGAATCCATTGCCCTGAGGAGCCAACCCTGAGCATGCCCCCTTGAGGACCCCCTGATGGTTTGTGGCCCAGCCCTGGTATCATCTCCCTTTGAGCTTAGGCCTTGGGATATGGACTCCGAAAAGTAGGACCAAATCCTACAGTCTCTGGTTATAATGGTTCCGGGGGGAAAAATCGTTTTCCTTGACCTGAGAAAAAGGATGTGGGTGCTGGTCCCACCACTCACTCACTATGTGACCTCTGGGCCCCCAGTCTTTCTTTTGGTACAGTGGGGACTGCTAGGCTCCTCCCAGTACTTCAGGGCAGGAAGTCACCTGGTAGAGTCCCCACAGGGCGGAGTGACTCTGTGCAGTGAAATCTGGGGTGATTTCAGCCTGGCCTCACTCTATTAGCCAGAGCTGGAGCAGAGCCTTAGGAATGCTCTGGGCCTCCAGAGGTCATCCTGGGGCCTAGAGAGGCCATTGGAAACCCAGATCTGTGCCCCAGCTCGACCACCAACCCACTGTGAGGTCTCAGGAAGGTCATGACAAACATTTCTTCACAGAACATTCCAGAGTGCCTCTGGGCAAGACCCTAAGTGGGCAACAGATGAGAAATAGTCACAGGACTCTGGCCTGATTACTTCTCACGGCCTCAGTTTCCCCATCTGTCTGATGCTTCTGTGCCTCTCAGGTGACAAGAAGTAAAAGGAAGCCTCTTTCTGGATGAGAGGGGGTATCACGGACTGTTTCTTCTCCCAGGCAGCATTCTCTTCGCTTCTCGCCACTCCCCACACTATTTTTCTCCACTGACCTCTTCCTCCCCCGCTTTCCTGTCCATCTGTCTGCCTCTGGGGGGTCCTGTGGGGCCACCTCCCCCTCCAGTTCCCCCAGCCCCGCTTCCTGTCTGGACTGGGATGTTTATACAAGAAATGCCTATGGATGCTTTGGAGGTCATATTTCACCTGGTGCCTGACTCGGCTTTCCTGCGGCGCCTGCCCCTCCAATGGCCCGGCCTGAGGGCCTGTCTGATTTCCCTCCTCAGGCTCTGTGTTTTCCTTGGTCGGCCCTGTCAGGGTGACGCATTCTTGGCAGGGTGTTTTTATGAAAGGGCCCAACTCCTCCAGGCCCCAGGGTGTTCCAAGGCATGTGGTGGGCTGGGGTGGGGGCTGTTCTCCAGCCACAGCACTGAAGGGAGGGGACTGGAGAAGGGTGGCTCAGCCCTAGAAAGAGCTAGAGTAGATGGGACACACGAGTTGAGCAGAAGCTTTCTCTGTGCTGAAAACTGTGTCCCCTTCATTGTCTTCCCAATGTCACCTCCACAGCAGCAGGACTCCTTAAAAACTGGCACACAATAAGCAGTTGTAAAATAAGTGAATGAAGAGAGAAAAAGCATCTTGTGGGGTAGGAATGTTATTATCAGCAAGGAAACTAAGGCACAGAGAGGTTGAAGGACTGGCCTAAGGCCCCCACAGCTAGTAAGTGGCAAATCGGGAGCTTACTGTCCAGTTATGCCAGAGCCCAGTATATATTCAGCCTCATGCTGGGATATCCTCAGCAAGATCTATGGCTTTGTGGTCAGCTAACTGGGGAGGTTGGGAGGATCTATCTGGAACGTGCTTGGGTCTCCTGGGGTGGCTGTCACTCAGATGTGCTGCTTCTGAGCTGGCATCTCCTTGCCTCTCCCTCTTTGTCTATTCATTCCTTCTTGTCCTGGAGACACTGGGCCCCCAGTGGAAGAAAGATGGAGTTTTCACCCAGTTCTGTGGAGCAATCTTGGGTTTCCCTTCCCTCCTTCCCTCCTTACTCCTCAAGCAGCTCTTGACTGCCATCCTTGAGTCTGGCCCTGATTTGGGCATAGGGGGCAGGGCTGAGGAAGATGTCATTCCTACGCAGAGGGGCTCACCTACTAGCCAGGGATACATAAAACATGGAACAGTATATTAAGAGTGTTTACGGCCAAGTGCAGTGGCTCAAGCCTGTAATTCCAGCCCTTTGGGAGGCCGAGATGAGAGGATTGCCTGAGCCCACGGGTTCGAGAACAACCTGGGCAACTTGGCAAGACCTCATCTCTATAATAAATCAAAAATTAACCGAGTGTGGTAGCGTGCACCTGTCGTTCCGGCTACTTGGAAGGCTGAGGCGGAAGGATCACCTGAGCCAGATGGATACTGGGGTGACCATGAGCGCGCCACTACACTCCAGCCTGGGCGACAGAGTGAGATTCCAACTCAAAAAACCAAAACAAAACAACAACAAAAAACAGTGTTTACAAAAGACTCTGGAAACACCTAATTACTTGAAAAAACTAGAGAAGATGTCTCAGAGGAGGGAGATTTCAAGGTAGGTCTTGTGGGATGAGTACAAGTTTGCCAGTTGAATAAAAGGTTTGGGTGAGGGGATCATTCTAAGCAGGTGAAATTATACTGCAGGGGTGCTAGGGAGACAAGTTAGGATCACATTGAGAAGTGCTTAAGGAATTTTGCATCTTACTAGTCATCAGGGGCTGAGGAAATTTCCTAGACACAGGATCAGCAGTGATGCCATTTGCCCTTTAGAAG
Organism: Carlito syrichta; assembly: GCF_000164805.1. NCBI lineage: Eukaryota > Metazoa > Chordata > Mammalia > Primates > Tarsiidae > Carlito > Carlito syrichta. Next base: position 162,300 of record NW_007087404.1, on the reverse strand, counting down.
GATCATTCTGACTGTGAGTTTTTTGGCAAAGACAAGAGTTGACTTGTGAACTGAGTGAGTTGGAAGGACCTGTGGAACCCTAGGGGGAGACTGTTGGAATAACAGGTGTGGTGCTCAGGAGACATGCAGCCCACCCATATGGACTTGGGAGCTATCCTCAAAGCAGTGGGAGTTGAAGATGAGGGTGGGCATGGAGGATGAGAAAGGAAAGTGCTGGCCAGGATGAGCCCTGAGAAACATGAGAGGCAGAGAGGCAGCAGCCGCAGGGATGGGAAGACTTTCAACTAGTGGAGGGTGGCCAGTGGGCCAGACATTGCTGCAGAGTGGTCTAGGAGGGGCCAGAGGGGTAGCTGTGGGATCTGGGGACCTTTGGAGGGCAGCTCCAGGTGGCCAAGAGGACAAATCCCATCTCCTCCTCAGCAATGTGGCCCTACAGAAATCTCAGCCCTCCCGCCTGCGGGGCTCAGAGAGGCCACCGCAGTCTGGCCATGCATCCCCAGCCTCTCCTCCGCCCCCTCTTTGTCTGCCTGGCGTTCTGGGTGGGCATGCGCGGGGAGGCTGGCCCGCTGCCAGCAGTTCTTCCTGCAGGCCAGCAGCCGCATCAGGGAGGGAACAGGCCCTAATTGAGCCTTTGTGGAGCCTCCCACAGAGCCCTGGGCACTGAACACAGTGGGGTTTCTGACTCCATGAACTCCTAGCCCGAATCCCACAAAGTGAAATTGCAGAGGCAGGCCCCACATGCTGTCGCAGCCTGGCCGTACTTCTGTACCCTGTGTCGTCCTGACTCTAAGCCTTTACTCACACGGTTCCCTCTGCCTGTCCTCCCCACCCCCAAATGACATCCTGCCCATCCCTCAGGTCCCAGCTTGGAAGCCATCTCTCATAAGACTTTCAGTATGTGCCTGAAATAAAACTCTTAGAATCAAACTCTTGCAATAACCAGGCTCTTTCTCTACGCCTTGGACCGTGCCTGGGCTGTTGGGCTGTGGCCTTCACTATCTACCCCCGCTCCCGGGCCTCACGGTGCCCATGGGAGGCAGAGAGAACCACACAAGTCCATACATACCTCCTCTGATCATGGTCCCAATTCTTGTTCCTTATTTGGAAGGTTTTGGGGGTGGCAGGACAGGGTAAGAGACCACCAAGTTTTGCCCAGCTCATTGCAGTTGTCAAAGCTCTTTGATTTCCTTTTCATGTTTTTTTGAACCCCATGAATTATTATTTTTTTTTAATAAAAGACATCACTATATCCCAGACTAAACACAGTATCTTCACCCTGCCCTCTACCGGTCACCCAGCTTCCCCATCCCTCCTACCCTCAGGCCAGAAATCTGGGCATTTCCTCAGCTGCTTTCTCTTCTGCACCACTCTCACCAGTTGGCCAGCAGCCTCCAAGAGACCGCCCTCTAGACGGCTCTCAAGCTATGTCCCTCACTATCACTGCTGCTCCTCCAGCTCAAGCCCCATTGTCTCACCTGGACCATTTCCTAATGGGCCTCCTAGAACTATTTGCTGCCCCTGGCCACGCCAGTCCTTTCATACCACCGTGCCTTTGCATGTGCCATGAACCCCACAAGTGTACCCTTTCCCGCCCTTTCCTCTCTGTGTGTCTAGGCTCACAGTTTCTTCTGATCACCCAGGGATCACCCCATCCACTCCCCCCCACCATAACTCCTGATGACTGTTCCCCACAGTCTTCCACCAAGAGCCTACGGACCACCATCGGGGAGGCCTTCGAACGGCTGCACCGGCTGCTGCGCGAGCGACAGAAGGCCATGCTGGAGGAGCTGGAGGCAGACACAGCCCGCACACTGACTGACATTGAGCAGAAGGTCCAGCGCTATAGCCAGCAGCTGCGCAAGGTGCAGGAGGGGGCCCAGATCTTGCAGGAGCGGCTGGCCGAAACCGACAGGCATACCTTCCTGGCCGGAGTGGCCTCCCTGTCTGAGCGGTAAGCCCCACCTGCCGGGGCCTTCCCCAGGTGGGTGTCACCTACTCACCCCCCACCCCACCCACAGGCCCATGCTGGGCAGTGGCAGCGGAGGCAGATGTAGTCGCCAGCAGAGAATTCACTCATTCAAATCCTTGTCAAGCATTCATGGGACATCTGCTGTGGGTGGGAGACTGGGCTAAAGGTTTCACGTATTTATAGTGATAAATATGTAAAATATTGTGTATATGTTACAGATAAGTGATATTTAATATTTACAGTCATACAGTATATTATATATTATAAAATAGTGTTTAAATTACATATTATTCATAAAATGTTATTACATGCTGTTATAGAAAGGCTTTATGTCACTATAACCCTATCAACCCCCTTGAAGGTCATTACCACTGTCTTCCCCATTTCACACTTATAGAAACTAAAGCTCAGAAAAGCTAGATCCGTTGACCAAGGCCCTTCATCTGGTAAGTGGTGGAAACAGGATTCAAGCCCAGTCCTCACTGGCCCCAAAGCCACCTTTAATGTTAATAACACGTAGTGGCTTGTTGATCAACACTGATTGCTAATATCATGAACTTGGAGTTGATGATGAGCCAAGCACTGTGCTAAGCGTTTATGTATGTTATTCCATGTAACCCTCACAGCAAGCCTAGAGGCTGGTGCTAACATAGTACCCACTTTAAAGATGAGAAAACTGAGGGAATAGCTAAAGTGGTTGGAAGCAGCACAAGCAAGCACTTGAATCTGAGTCCCACAGACTTCTCACTCACGACCCATCCTATGTCAACTGCCCTGAAGGTAGCTGTGGAGATCCCGGCCTTGGGCAGAAATCTACTCCCTGGTGCAGCCTCCTCTCCTGCTCTCCTTTCAGGCTCAAGGGGAAAATCCACGAGACCAACCTCACATATGAAGACTTCCCCACCTCCAAGTACACTGGACCCCTGCAGTACACCATCTGGAAGTCCCTGTTCCAGGACATCCACCCAGGTAAGGCTCCCGCCTGCTGCTCCCTGTGAGGGCCCAGGAAGAGGCACGGATTATTGTGGGCCGGAGCCAGGCAGAGCATGGCCTAGCTCTGCCCGGTCTCCTCTCCTAACAAAGCATGAGGGTATGTCGGAGAAATTAGCAGAGTACTCTGCCAAGCACCTGCTGTATGCCAGGGCCTGTCCTGGGCATCCACATAGTCACTCAGCTCATAAAGTGAGCTCATAAATACCCATGAGGTAGGCTCTGTTAGTATATCTCTTCTCCAGATGAAGAGACTAAAGCCCTGGGCATTTCATTGACTCATTCTATACATATAGTATATAGAACAGTTCACACCAGGAACTGTTCTAGACACTGGAGATGTAGTTTTGCAAAACAGGCAAAAATCCCTGCCCACATGAGGCTTACATCCTAGGGTGTGAGGGAGAAAGTAAACAAAAGTAAATAAGGGCTGTGGGCAATGGTTCACACATGTAATCCCAACACTTTGGAAAGCCAAGACAGGAAAATCGCTTGGGGTCAGGAGTTCGAGACCAGCCTGAGCAACATAGCAAGACCCTGTCCTGTGAAAACTAAAAAAATATTAGCCAGGTGCAGCGGTGCATGCCTGCAGCCCCAGCTACTTGGGAGGCTGAGGCGGGAGGACCACTTGACCCCAGGAGTTTGGGCCCTCGGTGAGCTATGATCAAGCCACTGTACTCCAGCCTGGGTGACAGAGCAAGACCCTGTCTCTCTAAGAAAACAAAAACAAAAATCTCGAAAGTAAATAAGTAAAATACAGTGTGTATTAGAGACTGATAAAGGATAAGGAAAGGAGGTTAGGGAAGCTGAGATGGGATAGAGATTTTTAGACAGGGGATCCAGTAAGCCGACTTTACTGAGAAAGAGGCATTGAGTAAAGATCTGAAGGAGAGTGAGCCACCTAGGTGTCTGAGGGAAGAGGTTCCTAGCATGGGAACAGCAAGTACAAAGGCCCTGAGGCAGAAGCATGTCTGGCATGCTTAAGGAACAGCAAGGTGGCTAGTGTGGCTGGAGTGGGATGAGTGAGAAGGAGAGTAGAGATGAGGAGGTCAGGGAGGTAACAGTGACCAGACCATGAGGCCTGTAGGCTGCTGTGGGAATTTTATGCTGAGTGAAATGAGAACCATTGGAGGGCTTGGGGCATTGAAGTGACAGGAGCTGGCTCAAGTTTTTAAAGAACCTCTGACTGGCAGATAGGTTGAGCTGAGACTGAAGGCGTGAAGGGTGGAGGCTGGGACAGTGGTCAGGAGACTGCTGCACAGTCCCGGTAAGAGGTGATGGGGGTGTGAAGCAGGGTGGCAGGAGTGGAAGTAGTGACAAGGAGTCAGCTTAGGATATATGAAGGGACAGCCAACAGAATTTGCTAATGGACCAGACCTCAGGCACGAGAGAAAGAACCGAGAATTTTGACCAAGGTGACTAGAAGGATGGAGTTGTAAGCCTGTGAGGTTTGTGGTGCTGGTTAGATATCTCAGTGGTGATGTTGGAAAGGCAGTTGGGAAGCCAAGTCTGCAGTGTAGGAGAGAGGTCAGGACCAGCATCACTCGTACAGGGACAGTATTTCATGAGCCCAGAGGAAACCATCTAGGAGGTGAGGGTAGACAGAAAAGAGAGAAGGCCGCTCTAAAATCTGGAGCTCTGGGCCACTCCTAGAAGTCAGGGACAGGAGGGACCCAGCCAAGGAGACCAGGAAAGAGCAGTCAGAGAGGGAGAAGGGTAAGCTGGGTATGATCTGGAAGCCAAGTGGAAGAAGCACTTCCAGAAGGAGAGAGTGGTTGATGGTGGCAAAGGCTACTGAGCCGCGTATGGGAGAATCCAGAATGGACTATTCTCCAGGGTTAGCAATGTGGGGGGTATTTGGTGACCTTGATGAGAGCTGTTTTGGCAGAGCAGTAGGGGCCAAGGCCTGATTGGAGCGGGTTGGAAAGAGTGGAGGCTGTGGGTGGAGGCAGTGCTTTCAAAGGGAGGAGAGAAAATGTAGCAATGGCTGTTTTTGTAAGATGGAAGAAATACCACATATTTGTGGGATGATGGGAAGGACCCAGTGGAGAAGAGAGAATTGAGGACGAAGGAGAGAGTTGCAAGAGTGAGAGCCTTGACTGCCACCCACTGTGCAGCTGGCAGCCGGCCTCTGCTTCAAACCTAAACAGCTCATCACCAGGAGCTCAGAGAAGGTAGACTAAATGGGCACCAAAGCCAATGGGGCAGAGGCAGGAGCTTGTGAGACTCCTCTCTGGATGGCCTCACCTTTCCTAGTGAGGCAGGAAGTGAGGTCATCAGCTGGGAGGGAGAGCGGGTGATGGGAGGTCTGCAGAGAGGAGAAGGTCTGAACACGTTTCTAGTAGAGTCAGCTGGGGCTGGGAGATGCCTTCCCAATGTCACATGGTCCTCAAGGGCATACTCAAGCTGCCTAGCAACAGGGACACGTGTGTTTCCTGAGTCAGACACAGTGACCTGTAGAGGAGAGACACTGATATAGGATTCCCCCTAAGAGGTAGACACTATTATTATCCTCATTTTTTTCCAGATGAAGAAACCGAGGCACAGAGCTATTAGGAACTTGTCCATGGTCACAGCCTGAAAATGGTACAGCCAGGATTTAAGCCCCAGTGTCAGATCCCAGATCCTGTGCCCTTACCTACTAAGCTAACTGGTCATTCTCTGGCCTCACACATACCAGGGAGGCACCTGGGAAGACTGAAGCTCAGAGAAGCTCACTGACTTCCTCAGGTCACACAGGAATGAGGTCTACCTGCTGGATTCATTTTGTATCTCCCTGTAAACATTTAAAGTCCCTGAGGTCCTTTCAGGAGTTGGTGAGACAGATGAACAGCCAGCCCCTGACAATGCAGAGGGACAAGGGCTACGATGAGGGACTTACCCGGTGCCATAGGAGCCCAGAGGGGGCAACAGGAGGCTCTAGATGGGGTGGGGAGGTGGTCGGAGGAAGCACAGAACAGACCATATTTGAACTAAGTGTGGAAGGCTGGGTGGGATGGTGGGGACTGGGGACTCAGACAATCCCCAGTGCTGAAGGGTTAAGACAGTCACTGAAGCTGTGAATGCGAACCACAGAGCTGGACTCCCTTGTAGATGACTGAGGGCTCATCTGATATGTCATTACTGATTTCATGGGAGTGAAAGGATGCTATTTCTCTTAAACTTGGTTCCATACCCTCATTGACAAAAGGGCAAGAGTTGGGACTGGGTGGTGGCTCTGGGCTGTCCTCCTGCGGTGGGGACCTTTTTCACTCTCAGCCTTGGAGGGACTTCCACAATAGGACCCAGCAGGGTAAGGGCTGCCCGTGAGTGAAACAGCATAACTCAGGGAACCACAAAGGGCATCTGAAGCTCCTATCCCCTCCCCAGCCACTGACCCAGGGGAGCCCTCCAGCAGACAGTCTAGGGAGCTTTCTTGGCCTTGGCTGCCACCTGTTCCATCTCTGCCACAACTCAGAGAGGTAGTCCAGGTACCTCAGCCTGGTACTCTTGGCCCTATAAGATCTGGGTCCTGGTAACTTCTTATTCCCCTCTCCATATCATACTCAACTACACAGAACCATCTTCGGGTCTTAATTGAGCCATATTCTCCCTCCTCCACACGTTTGCACATGCTATTCCCTTTGCCTGGAGCCCTCTACCCAATCTTCAGTCTTTGGTACCTACTACTACTTTCCTTCACACCTTAGCTTGTAAACACACTCCTCTGAGAAGGCTTCCAGAATTTCTCCAGACAGCCCTGGGCTTTCCTGGTCTCACTGTCTTATTGTCTGTATGACTGTCCATCTCACTGGACTTTGAGCTCTGAGGGGCCATGGGCTGGGTCCAATTCATCCCCAGCAGCCAGCACAGTAAATGTTTGTTGATAAACAAATAAAGAAACGATTGAGTTGTAGTCCCAGTTCCACTACTAGAACAGTACCTAGCATCAAATAGGTGCCCGATAGATATTTGTTGACTGAAGAACTTGCTGCACAGTCTTGGACAAGCCACAACCTCCTCTGAGCCTCAGTTTTCTCCTCTGTAAAATAAAAAGGCTGGTGTTCCCTTCGTGACTTCCTCAAGAGTGAGTACAGGGATGGGGGGACTTGCTGCTTGCTCCAGAGCCAGGTTCCTCAACCTCAGCACATGTGACATGCCGAATAATTCCTTGTAGAGCACTGTCCTGCACATTGTAGGACATTTGACCACATCCCTGGCTTCTCTCCTCTAGATGCTGGTAGCCACCTCTCTCAGTTGTAACTACCAAAAATGTCCCCGGACATTGCCAAATGTCCCCTGGAAAGTCAAATAGTCCCCGTTGAAAACTACCACCCCAGAGAAAGCTCTCTGCCAGAGAGGGGCTGAGGGAGCAGTGACCCGAACATCCTGCTGAGAGCAGAGGCCCCTAGGGAGTTCAGAGAACAGCGACCTGGTTGGCTGGGCCCCTTCCTTTGTCTGTGGAGCCTGTGAAGTCACTCTGGCTCCTCTGCCAGTGCCAAAGCCCTTTATGTTCAGATGGGAGGGGTGCCCCCAGGGACCTAGCCCATGGATTCTAGCAGCTTCCTGCCTGCCCCTCCTCTCCAGCTCAGGCTTCCTATTGGGTCACCTGAGAACCCTATCTAGCACCTGTCACTCCCCTACTCTGGAACTACAACTCTCTACATTCCCCACCCCCTTCCCCAGCCTAACATCAGAAAGCTCTCCTCCATCCACACCTTTCTGCCTACTTGGTCTGAATCCCCAGCTCCTGGGCACAAACTGCCCCTCCCTGCCAGGCCAGGCAGCCCATTGTCCCAAGGACACTAGACACTGGTCACCTCAATCTTACCGATCTTACCGCCTCCCCTTCCTGAGCTGCTCTCTGCCCTCCCACTGCCTTCCTGAATCCAATTATTCTGAATCCCAGCACATTCACTGCCTAGCTGTGTGAACCAGGGTAAAACGCTTCCCTCTCTGAACCGCAGTTTCCTCATCTATAAAACAGGGATAAGTTGCGTTTATCTCCCAGGGTAAGTGTGAGATTAAATTAAGTTATTTCTTTGTAGTAATAATCTTATGACTTTACAAGTGCTTGATGCCTGTTTGTTATTAGTATCATGAGTCATCAGATGGTTCCTCCATCTTGCTGAACAGGCTTTCTGGGGCCACATAATGGAAAGCATATGATGTGAAAAGATCTTAGCTTAAGTTCCAACTCTGTTTCCATCCCAAGTGGCAACTTAAGCAAGCCACTTAACTCAGAGAAGTCTCCCTGGAGGCTCAGTCTCCTCTTCTGAAAAAATGGGTACAGTAATCTGTGCCCTTGCGACTACTATGGTGTTCCCATGAGCTCCTGGGTGTGAGAATGTTGTGCAAATGCCTGCCCTATGCAGCTGCGGGCCTGGGTAGGTGGGAGGCAGAGGGACCAGATCTTTTAAAGGCTTGGCCAGAGGAAAGAACTGATGGCCTCCTGTCCTATCAGGCCTCTACATGCTCCAAGCAACTGCTCTTGAGAACAAAGAAACACTAGTTACTTGCTGAGCTGGGCTCTGTCCTGGGAGGGGTTTCTCTGCTGCTTGGGTCGCTGCTGAGTGTGGCTGCCCAGTGACCGGAAACATCTCCCAGGGCCTCCACAATTCATGATCCTTCTGGAATGCCTTTGACCTTGAGGTCTCAGAGAGGCTTAAATGAATGGATCATACTCCTGGAGACCATACTGGCTGCCTCAGTGTCTGGCTTTTTGTTTTTATTTTATTTATCTATTTATTTATTTTCAGAAAGCAGAATTTATTGAGGACAGAAAAGCTCCCACAGTGGAAGGGGACCCGAAGGGGTTACCCAAGGCTTTTTGTTTTTATAAAACTCAGTGTTCCAGGACCTAGAAATGAGCTCTGGCCTGTAAAATAGTAAGCCCCAAGGACGCTGCTTTCATTTTGCTGGGTTTATCACCTCTCCTGAGAATAAAGGATGAAGGAAGGAATTTCTAGTCTCTACACAGGTACTGACTTCTCAGAGGGGGAAGGGGTGCTACTATATTTCCTTCTGGGTCCCTTTCTGGTCTGGTTGGGAACCCTCTTCTGGGTTACTCCTGCCGTCCTAGCCTCAGGGAGGGAGTCCTAGGAGAATGCCCCCTCTGTTAATGATGAGGTAGGAAGGCCCTGGATGTGGAACTCAGCCAGAGTAGGCCATGCCTCAGCCTCACTCCTTGGGGTATAAAAGCCTCCCAAGAGTCAGGCTATGTCCCTACCTGACCAGAGTGCCAGCCCCTATCTTTAGGACTGCCTGGTGAGTGGCAGGCCCTACCCCCCATCCAGTCCCCTGGGCTTTGGGCAATATGGGTCCACTCATAGGAGCTGGCACTCAGTGGGTCAGGATTTCCTCCTATCCGCAAGGTCATCTCTGTCCACTGGTCTCAGAACCACTGAGAGCCCACGAGTCTGCCTCCTAGAGCACTTTCCTCTCATCAGTGGCACCCACCAGAAGTGGCCCACATTGCCTTACACAGGCTTAGGAGTCTGAGACCGAGCCCTCATGCCAGCTTGCAAGTAACTCCCACTCCCACCGGATCCTTCTGCCCTGAGCCTCAGTTTCTACCTGTCATTGATCTCCTCAAATCACCCTGGACGCCTTGGATATGAAACCAAGGCTCCCCCCCAGCACTCAGAACTGCTGCTGCTCACCTGAGTACTGTCATCAGCCATCACACCTGAGTGCGGCCCACTAACCACTGCCAGTAAAGGTGGGCCCTCTGTATCTGACTAGGTTCTTCTCTGTGCATACTCTGGCTGTGCAAACTCCTCTCCACACCCCTCCTTCCCCTTCCTCTTGCTTCTACCTCCCAACCCCACTATGGGGATTCCCCACATTCTATGGGGCAGGAGCCTTCCAGTTCTGACATGCTGTCCTGTGGCCAGTCAGACCACAGAGTGAAATATCCTCCCACTGACTCAGTGCCTGTCTCTCTCAGCACCCCCTCTTTTATGTCCCTGGACAGAATATTGTGTTTCCACTGACCCCTCTCCTCACAGGGCTAATTGTTTCCATACAGCCCCCTGAATTCTAATAACAGGAAAGAAGAACATAGCATGCAAAAGTAAATTCACTCCTGATAGAAATCATGGAAGAAGCGTGATACAGGCCAGTGGTCAGGTGGATGTATGAACACAACTGGCTTTTGCTCCCTGCTGGGGATAGTCACAGAAATAAGCAGAATCTTATTTCTGTGCATAGATGCAACCAACAAAGGTGATTGAATTAGGGGAAAGGCTCCAGCCAGGCATAATGAAGTCCCTGCCCCACCAAATGGGAAAGAGCTGGGGAGCTGGATGCTGAAGTCCTTTGCACCAAGGAGCAGAGGCAGGATCCCTTCTTTCTGCTTCTCCTCACTCCTGTCTTGCCCTGGCCTGGAAATGGTCATCCAGGCTGAGAAAGGCCAATCTCAGGATCCCCCTTCACCTCTGGATGGTCATCCAGTCCCTCAGGGAGGAATTCATAAACAAAGGTCTTGTCTTGACAAGAGTCTGTGAGACTTTTGAGAGCCAGACCTGTTAAGCCAGTGTGGCCAGCCCAGAGCCAGGTGACCCAGCCTGTGTCAGTTGCCCAACCAAACAGGGTCAATTATTTAATTTGGTGAGTCTTTCTGGAAACCTGCCCCATTCCAGGCCCTGTGCTGGGCACTGGGCACACACAGCAGAGCCCTCTTGAGGTAAATGGGGTAAAGATGTCAGCATAGGAGACTATATACCTCATGCCAGTAGCAGAGCACAGAGCAAGTTAAGGAATTTCAGAGGAAAGAGTGAGCACACCTGCGGGGTCACCAGGACACAGCTTCCCAGAGGATGGGCCTTTCTTTTTTTTTTTGAGACAGGGTCTTACTTTGTTGCCCAGGCTGGAGTGCAGTTGTGTGATCCCAGCTCACTGCAGCCTCAATCCCCTGGGCTCAAGTGATCCTTCCACTTAAGCCTCCCAAGTAGCTAGAACTACAGGCTCACGCCACCACGCCCTGCTGTTTTTTTGGGGGGAGGGGTACTTTTTTGTAGAGATGATGTTGTCTCTCGCTATGTTGCCCAGGATGGCCTTGAATTCCTAGGCTCAAGCGATCCTCCCACCTCAGCCTCCCAAAGTGCTGAGGACTGCAAGCATAATCCCGTATAGGGATTGAGCCTCTGGAGATGGTTGCAACAAGCAGAGAGAAGAAAACAATGTGAGCCTGAGTGGAATAGGGGGATGGCAGTGAGAAGTGGGCTGGGAAAGAAGGCTGGGGCTAGATTACAGATGGCCCTGGATGACCTGAGATTAGTCACATCTGCTCTCTGATCTCAGTTTCCCCATCTGTCAAATGGAAAAATCTGGCCTAGAATTAGTGCATTCGTTTTTTACCTTTTCAGAATTAGAATTAGTTTTTTACCTTTTCAGACCCAATTTCAGGTATAACCTTTTCACAATTTCAAGTGGTGTGTGTGTGTGTGTGTGTGTGTGTGTGTGTAACTATAATATAAAGGAAGCATAACTGGGCACAGTGGATCATGCCTTTAATCCCAGTACTTTGGGAGGTGGAGGCGAGAGGATTGCCTGAGCCCAGGGGTTTGAGACCAGCGTGGGCAACATAGCAAGACCCCATCTCTACAATAAATTTTAAAAATTAGCCAGGCGTGGTGGCTTGCACATGTAGTTCCAACTACTTGAGAGGTGAGGTGGAAGGATCGCCCGAGCCCAGCAGGTCGATGCTGCAGTAGCCATGAGCATGCCACTGTACTCCATCCAGCCTGGGAGACAGAGTGAGACTCTGACTTTTAAAAAAAAAAAAAAGGAAATTATTTATAGGCTGACTCAAGCCCGTAATCCCAGCACTTTGGGAGGCCGAGGCGAGAGTATTGCCTGAGCCCAGGCAACTTGGTGAGACCTTGTCTCTACAATATATCAAAAAATTAATCAGGCACGGTAGTGCACCTATAGTTCCAGCTACTTGGAAAGCTGAGGCCGAAGGATCACCTGAGCTCAGAAGGTCGATGCTGGGGTGGCCATGAGCATGCCACTGCACTCCAGCCTGGGCAACAGAGTGAGACTCAAAAAAGAAATGATTTATAATAAAACATGTTCTGTGTCAGTTTGTAGATACTCACAACCATGCTAGAAAACCTAATGAAGTGGCCAGGTGCTCTCATCATAGGTAAAGTGCCATTCTGCCTCAAATGCAGTCCTATACAGGTAGGTTGTATTAATCAGTAGTGTTTCTCTTAGAGATGTATTTTCCAAAAGAGAAAACAGTTTTGTTTTTTTTTTTTGAGTTGGAGTCTCACTC
>NW_007087404.1:107683-150059 GCF_000164805.1 Carlito syrichta | reverse complement strand
TGGCCGCTCCCGGCCACCACAGCCTTGACCTGCTGGGCTCTGGCGATCCTTCCGCCTCAGCCTTCCGAGTAGCCGGAATTACAGGCGCGTGCTACCACGCCAGGCTGATTTTTGATTTATTGTAGAGATGAGGTCTCGCCAAGTTGCCCAGGCGGGTCTCGAACCCACGGGCTCAGGCAATTCACTCACCTCAGCCTCCCAAAGGCACGGGATTACAGGCTGAGCCACCGAGCCTGGCGAGAAAACAGTTCTTATAAAGTCCCAAACAAAACAAATTCAGCCTTCCCTCAGTTCACATGGTAGTTGCATTCCAAAATATTCAGTGCATATTAAAACTGCAAAAATGACTGAGCACTGTGGCTCAAGTCTGTAATCCCAGCACTTTGGGAGGCTGAGGCAGCAGGATCGCTTGAGCCCAAGAAATCGAGACCAGTCTGAGCAACATAGTGAGACCTCATCTCTACAAAAATTTAGCCAGGTGTGGTGGTACACATCTGTAGTCATAGCTACTCTGAAGTCTGAGGCAGGAGGATCACTTGAGCCAACGTATTTGAAGCTGCTGTGAGCTATGATCTCACCACTGCACTCCAGACTGGGTAGTAGAGTGAGATCCTGTTGCAAAAACAAACAAACGAAACTGCAAAAAAAGATTTCATGTTTATATATAAAATGGGAGTGGGGGAAGGTGTGGGGCCAGCAGTACTTCCCTATGTGGAACTGTCCTATGTATTTCCTTCAGGGACATCCCTGGATCCCACCTGTGATCCCCCCACAAATTTCCACATCACAAATTTCCACATCACCCCTAGGGGGCAGTAGCATCTGGATAATCTTCACGTTCCCTCCCATCTCTAAAACTCCCTAATTCTGGGCCTCATCCTGTTTAATTCAACAAACATTTGTGAGTGCCCACTTTATGCCTGGCCTCGGGCATCAGACAGTGAACAAGCAGCTGTAGCCTCTGGCCCCCTCCAGCCAAGTTTAAATCTGGAAGGCCCTTAGCCATCTCCCTTCCATTTTAAAGAGGAGGAGGTGCAGGACCAGAGAGGGCAGGCTTATATTTTGGGTCACACAGCCTGTCAGTGGATACCAACCAGAGCCCTACCCTCAGGAGGCCCCACGTGGTGGGTCCACAGCCTCTCTCCACTCATCTTCTACTCTCCTCCACCCCCCCAGTGCCAGCCGCGCTGACCCTGGACCCAGGTACCGCCCACCAGCGCCTGATCCTGTCAGATGACTGCACCATCGTGGCTTACGGCAACCTGCACCCACAGCCTCTGCAGGACTCGCCAAAACGCTTCGACGTGGAGGTGTCCGTGCTGGGCTCTGAAGCCTTCAGCAGTGGCGTCCACTACTGGGAGGTGGTGGTGGCGGAGAAGACCCAGTGGGTGATCGGGCTGGCGCATGAAGCTGCAAGCCGCAAGGGCAGCATCCAGATCCAGCCCAGCCGTGGCTTCTACTGCATTGTCATGCACGACGGCAACCAGTACAGTGCCTGCACAGAGCCCTGGACGCGGCTCAACGTCCGGGACAAGCTCGACAAGGTGGGTGTCTTCCTGGACTACGACCAAGGCTTGCTCATCTTCTACAATGCCGACGACATGTCCTGGCTCTATACCTTCCGCGAGAAGTTCCCCGGCAAGCTCTGCTCCTACTTCAGCCCAGGCCAGAGCCACGCCAATGGCAAGAACGTTCAGCCACTGCGGATCAACACTGTCCGCATCTAGACCAGGCCGGGGGAGACCACGGCCTCCTGGGACCACTGCCACCAGCAAGGGCCATGCCCAGGCAGCAGGAGACCTGGACTCCAGCCCACCTTGGCCACTCGAGACCCAGGCCAGTTATTGACCCTTCTACCTCCATTTCTCTGTCTGTAAAATGGAGGTTGTGTTCCATGATTCTTAAATCTCTTCCAGCATTGATGTTCTGTAGCTCTGACCTTGATGGGGACACAGCTTTGGTCCAAGAATGTGACATGGCTTCTCCTCAGGGCACCCCCTGCCCAACCTCATCCCCATCCTTTCAAGGGCAGGGTACTACCTCCCTATGTCTCCCTCCTGCCCAGCTGCCCTGGCCTCAAGAAGCATCAGAGTGTGGCCAGAGTTGGCAGCCCAAAAAATCACACAGAACCCTCTTATGCCCCGTGGTCCAAGACTTGCTCCTGACCAAGTTAGTGATGGGCCATTTTACCCTTGACCCCAGTCCACAGTGGTCACAGCAATAGCTGGTCCCAGAGCTGTCTGAAAGACACCCTTTCCAGCCACCCCTATACCAAGAACTTTATCGATCCTGCTTTTCCCATGGATGCTGGGATCTGTGGAAGACCCCTGGTTGTTGAGCCCACATGTCACAGTCACTGTGTCACCACTTCCTGCCCACAGGCCGAAGAATGAGGGCACACCTGAAGCTGATGCCGAGCCTATTAGCCTAAGGACACCTGCAGAACAAGCCTCACTGGATGATCGAGGTTCCCAGCAGCTCTAAACAAAGGCCCAGGGAGCCCTCCTCAGCCAAGCATTTGTGACCTGCTAGGGTTTGAGGAGCCTACTGGGAACAGCTATTATAATTAGGACCTGAGCACTGGGAGGGGCTGTTGGCTGGGACCCCTCATCAGACTTGATATCTCAGTTCGGATCCTGTTGCAGAAAACAAGAGCCACTTTAACTGGTTTAATTAGACAAGGATTTATTACCTGGTCCCTAGTGGCCTGCAAAATTGTTGGAAGGGCCGGGAGAGCAGACTTTGCTGAATTTCCAGGAACAGCTCCCAGCGCGCCAGAGTCATCATGTCTGCTGAGACCAGGAAAGCTGCTCCCATCTGCCAGAAGCCACTGCACTGGAAAGCTGCTGACTGCGGAACCGTGCTCCCTCTGCCACTGTCCATGCCAGCAAGTGGGTGTCCTGAGGCCAGCCTCTCTCCCACGTCACTCAGTTCCCAAATCCACATCTCTACGAGAGATTCTGTTTAGGGAAACTTAAAGTCAGATCCAGTCTTGGCTGCAAAAGCGTCTGAGAAAAGTAGTTTTCATCTTTCCAGCCTCAATCACACAAAAAGCCACACTAGATGGAGGTTAGGATGGATCCAACCATGAAGAAATCAGGAGAGGCTGGGGTTCACTAGACCTTGGCTTTGAAGCAGCAGAGCCTTGAGGTGTCCTTCCTGTGACTCTCTCCCTGCCCAGAGGCAGGAACTCGGGGAATGGGCTACAAGACTGAGCCGAAAATGGCTCCCTGACCTTGGCTTTTCTGTCTAGTCCCGGGGCCCGGATTCTGAACTTGGGGTCTCTGAACATACCATCCCAGAGGAGCCAGAAGAGCTAATCTTGAGGGTTCTCACTCACAAATGCTGCCTACAGGGGCCTCCCCTGGGCAGAAAGAATCCTCAGCAGTATCCCACCTCTCCAACTAGCAGAATCTGGGCCACCCAGCAGTATTTTTATTTAAAATGTTGCCCATTTTGTGAGTTATGATAAATTTGTATTAAATTAAAGTTACAGGATGTCCGTAGGCAGTTCTATTCATTTTGACAAACACAAAACCCAGGCAGTGTACATCTGTTGAGTGTGGCAAATCCACAAAGCAACCTTCTGGGTAATTAGCATTACACTTGTTTGACAGAGGAGAAAAAGAAGGTGCAGAGTGAGGACATGACTTGTCAGAGCCTTGAGTCCCACACTAGTAAGTGATGGAGCTTGTGAGTCCTAGGCCCACACGCACACCACAACCCTGCCCAGAAACTTACCAGCCAAGGCTGTGAGTCTTTTCCTGGAGGAAAGGTGGTGGGGACCTTGGGAGTGGGCAGAGGGGAGCTGGTGGGACAGTAGCAAGAGCCTCATCTCTGGAACCACGCAGACCTGGACTCGAATCCAGGCTCCATCACTGTGTGACTTTAGAAAAATGACTTAACCCTCTCTAAACCTTTATTTTCCCTCATGGAAAATGGGGATAATAACATCAATTTCACCTGATGTTCGTAAAGTGCAGTGCACATGGGGAAGCCCTGTCTCTCCCTCCCTCCAGCTGCCTCCTGGAGTGTGGGTGGCTCTGACCCTAAGGAGTCTGTCTTCCTCCTTGTGCTCTATGAGAGGTATGGGACCACCTATGCTAGGACAGCCCCCTAAGTCCATCCCACCTCTGACTGAGGGGGAAGCAGCCTGGCTAGGAGTCAGGCCGGGCCCTGCACGTAGACACAGAGGCTGTGCACATGGTGAGTCGGAGGCCACTGGGCCCTCTGCAGCTGGGCAGTGAGCACAGCAGCCTTGGAGACAGGAGTCCTGGGCCCAGTCTTTTCCTTGACTAATTTCCACCCTAAAGGTCCATTCCTGTCTCCTCACCTGCAGAATGAAGGAGGTTAGACTGGGTTCTCTGTGAAGACCAGGTTGATCATCTATAGCCTGGAGGTAGGGAAAGAGGAGAGGACCACCCAAGTCTTTGACTCGCTTAGGTTTCTAGGAAGAGGAACTTGAATAAGGATCAGGAGGGGCTGTCAGCGGGGTGGGTGGAGGGATCTCTGACTGATGGAGAGCAGCCCGCTTTACAGCAAAGTTACGGGGATGATTCTGAGACTAGTGTAGCTCCAAATCCCCTCATTCTCTCAGATTCCTGTGACTTCCCCAAAACCATGCTCTCCCATGTTTGCTCAGTGGATCTGGCTTTGATCTGCCTTCTCCCTCTGGGGAAGGAGCACCCCCGCAATGACCCTTCCTGCCCTTTCCCCACTCCTCCTCAGCACCAGCCCCAAGAAATACTGGCCACTGCTCAGGCCTCAGTCCCAGCTTCCAAGTGTGTGGGAGTAGCTTAGGGTCCAATTTACATCTCACTCGGGGACTCCAGAAAATTCAGTTGCCTCCAGGAGATATATTTGCATGCATGTCCAGAGAATTCCTGAATGAAAGAGTCTGAGGTTGTCAGGGTGATACCAGGAACTCCACACTTAATACAAGTACTGAAGAGGGCAGAAAAGACAGGCTAGCCTTGGGTAGGAAGGAGAGATCACCAAAGATCTCACCCTGGGTAGGAAAAAACTGATAGAGTGGCAATAACCCCACTCGGAGTCCACATCTGTAGTCAGCAAGCAACATGCTGGTACTCCTTACACCTTATCTAACCACTGAGAGAAGCCCATGAGGCTGGTATCATGATCTCAGTGTTTGAGCAGGGAAATGTTACTTCCCAGAGGAACGGCAGCCAGTACTCAGCAGAGCTGGAACTCACACCAGGGCCATCCAACGTGAAAGACAAACCCTTGACTGGATCGCTCTGAAAAAGCTTCTCAACTTTGAGGACTATTTCAATGACAGGCAGCAGCCACCAGAACTGGGATGCCCCTGGGCTTCAAAGTAGGAGCTTAAACCAGGCTCCATGCCATTGTGGAATTGTGAGTCAAGTCTCAATTGCGAGCCAAACTTCATGTGTCTCCTGGGGTCATGGGTGGACTTATAAAGGCCCTATGTGACCTTGAGCAGGTCTCTCCCCTTCCCTGGTCCTCAATTTTCCATCTTTATTGGGGAGAGGTTAGGGATCTAGCTGACTGATTGCCAGGGCCGTAACCCTGATTACAGAATTCTGTAAATCTAATGTTGGGTCCCACATTTGCCCTGCTCAGCACCTAATAAGGCCATTAGCTCTGAATCCTTCTCTCTGGGGTGGCAGCAGGGACAAAAAACAACAGAAATAAGGTCTCTTGGCAGCACAGAACTCGACTCGGGGACTCTGGGGATAGGGCCTTCCCTCCTGCCAGGGAGGCCATCTCAGGAGGCTGACTGCTCACACCTGGGCAGCACTGCCTGCTTCCTCCCCTCCTGTCTGGGCCCCAGCTCCGTTTACCAACCTCAAGCATGCCACCAGGGGATCAGTTGCAAAGGCCCACATTACAGGCTGCAGGGGGCTAGGAAGAAGGTGGGAGGTGGGAGAGGAAGGTGGAGGGCTAACCAAGGTGCTGAATTATCACTGCCCACCAGGACATGATTATTTCTCCTTATTCTGGGACACTGTTGATTCCACCCAATCTCCCTGGAATCCTGAACTACAAAAGGGAAGAAGAGGTGATGGGAAGCAGAGAAGGAACAGAGAGAGCGAGAGAAAGAAAGAGATGGATCTGGAGGTAAAAGAGAGAGAAAAATGCAGTCAGGAGGTACAGCCTCCAAAACATAGCAGGAGGAGGGAATACTTTCATTTAAAACTGTGTTCATTAGGCCAGGCTTGGTGACTCAGCCTGTAACCCCAGTACTTTGGGAGGCTGAGGCAAGTGGATTGCCTGAGCCTGAGGGTTCGAGACCAGCCCGGGCAATTTGGCGAGACCTCATCTCTATGATAAATCAAAAAATTAGCCTGGCGTGGTAGCATGCGCCTGTAGTTTTGGCTACTTGGAAGGCTGAGGCGGAAGGATCGCCAGAACCCAGCAGGTTGACGCTGAGGTGGCCGTGAGTGTGCCACTGCACTCCAGCCTGGACAATAAATTGAGACTCCAACTCAAAAAAATTTTTAAAGTGTTCATTTTTCTTTGTTTTTCTTCTTTATCTTGATGAAAAGTATTTATTTTTTAACCCTAAATATGGAATAAAACAGTCTTCTGTCTGCTTCAAAATGATGACAGTTCTATTGTATTTCTGTTACAGAACGCTCCCTTCTCCCCCTAGGAATTAATCAAAGTGGGGGAAGGTTTGCAACATTGGACCAGAAGCCAGGGGCCTTCTACTCTGATGTTATGACAAGGGAGGGCCTTTCAGGAGGCTGGAGTCAGAGGCACAAAGCCCCAGGTCCTGGTGAGTTCCCCAAAACTGTGGGACTAGATGTGATCAAGTCCAAATGCTTGAGGGCCCTAGATGATCCTCCAGGCCAAGCTAGTTTCTAGCTCCAAGTCACACAGCACACAGCAGAACTAAGGCCAGAACTCACAACATAGCAGGAGAGCAGGAAATACTTTCATTTAAAAATGGTTCATTTTCCTTTGTCTTTTTTATCTTGGAAAAAAAAGTGTTTCATCAAGATAAAAAAGAAACCCAAGCCGGGCTCGGTGGCTCAGCCTGTGATCCCGCGCCTTTGGGAGGCCGAGGTGAGTGGATTGCCTGAACCCGCGGGTTCGAGACCCGCCTGGGCAGCGAGACCTCATCTCTACAATAAATTAAAAATCAGCCGGGCGTGGAAACGCACGCCTGTAATTCCGGCTACTCGGAAGGCTGAGGCGGAAGGATCGCCGGAGCCCAGCAGGTCGAGGCTGCGGTGGCCGGGAGCGGCCACTGCACTCCAGTCTGGGCGACAGAGTGAGACTCCAACTCAAAAAAAAAAAAAGAAACTCTTTGGTTCCCAGTCAGCACACAGGGGAGGAGGACTGAGAGAGCCCAGCCCAGGCAAAGAAAAGGAGCACCAAGGGGCAGGGGCAGGGCTGAGGAGGAGATGCTCAGAGGGGAAGGGCCCCACATCTAAGAACATCTGCGGGGGCATAGGGTGCCCATCAAAGTTGAAGACTGCAGCTCCTCAGAGAAAAGGAGGAGACAGATGGGTAACAGGATCAGGAAATCCTCCCTGGGGTGGAGACAGCCCAGCTGAGCATGCCAGTCAGCATCATGGACTTCAGCACGGCTGCTGAGAGACCACTGATCTCAATGCCACCATTTACACAGAAGAAAACCGAGACCAGGACAAAGGAGCACAGTCAGACCCAGACCTAGGTCTCCTGACTCCCCGCCATTGGCTCTTTTCATGCAACCTTCAGTCTCCCCCTTGTGGATTCTGGTGCTTCCTCCTGTCCCCTGGGAACTGGAGCCTGAGCAGAAGGAGGTGAACAGGGGCCTCACAGCCACAGGCACTGGCACCGAGAATTGGGTGCCTTCCCCGGTCCTCCTTCTCAAGGAGAAGGGGGAGTTGGTCTGGACCTTCAGAGCAGAGCCAACTCGTGCCTGCCACACCTGATGCCTCTCTTGCTAGCAACAGAGTCCGGAGCCGGCACCAGTCACAGCAAGGACAAACCCCACTGAGGCAGCTGCAGTGAGTCCCAGGTAAGTGAGGAGACCAGGACTGATGGCTTCAGGGAGTCCTCTGATTTCATGGCACTAGAGTCAGTCCTGGGACCTTGTGTGGTTTGGAGCCACTCCCAGAAGTTTTTTGTTTGTTTTTTTCCCCAAGAAAAGGGGCTTTTGCTTCCTCACTCCCTGCAGGCTGAGCTCCTGGGGCTGCTTCCTCTTCCTATTTGGGGATTTCCCTGGAGTGCCCTTTCCCACTTCTTTCATTCCTCCATCAAAATTTACCCTCTTGTGTTCCTCAGGGAATCTGGCATACGGTTTGCAATGTCTCCCCCTCCCCAACCCATGCACATTTATCATAGGAACCACTCCCAGGAAAGTAGTTCCTGGTGGAATTTCAGGCCCCCTGACCAGTACTAGGGGAAAGATTATTGGGGGAAAAGAAAGAGAGAGGGGACTTCCTATGGCACCCCATGGGCAGCCTACAGCAGCTATGACTCTGGGACATAGACCAGGCCAGAAATGACAATGCAGCCACCCGTCCTACTCTGTACCCAGTCCTCAGCACGCAACCCTTCACATCAGCACTCCTACACAGGCTGATGGCCACACACATCAAACATTCTGTTTCCAGGAGCTTCCTCTGCAAGAGGAAAGAAACTGTGCGTATGGTGTCAGGCTATTAGGATCCCACACGGAGAATGGTAAGCATATTTTTGGCCTTAGTGCATCCGCCCTTGCCCTTGCCCCTGCCTAGTGTCCTCCCTTTTCCTTCCTGTTGAAATCTTCCTCATCCTCAGGTCCCACTCAAGGTGGACTGTGCCAGTCGTCCAGGTCCAAGAGAATGTACCAATTCAGGGCTTTCAAGGAAGGGCTTTGAGTCTCCCACTGCCACTAGGCCATGAACATCTTGAGGCGGGATTATGTCCTGCAGTTTTGTCCGCTGGGTACAGAAAGGGCCTCAGAAAATGTCTGCTAATGTCAACCTGGAATCATGAAACCACCTGTTTCCCAAGGGATTTTAGAGACCAGAGATGACCCCTCCCTAAAGATGCTCCAATCAGAGCTGAGCCCCAAGGGCGCCTCACCAACCATCTCCCTCCCTACCTCCAAGACAGACTGTGTTCAGGAAGAGCTAGGGAGAAGCAGCAGAGACTAGGAAAGTTGTTTGCTTGCCTTTTTAATAAATTCTAACATAACTTATGCTCATTGTAAAAAAAAGTGTTCAAATAAATGTAAGCATAGAAAGCAGAAAGTCCCCTCATCTCACTCCCAGAAGTCAGCAGCTGTTAACAGTTGGTGTGGACTCTTCAGGCATTTTTGCTTATGCATAAACAAAATGCCATTTTCTTCTGCAAAAATATGATCATCTTTCTATGTGTTCTATGGAGTGAATTCCTATACATGAAATTGTTGGTCAAAAGGTTTGCTCATTTAAAATATGTTGCTTTCCTAAGTAATTTTTTCCTATAACATGCTCCTTGTAAGAAATTTGGAAAATACAGTCAAGATACACAAAGCAAAAATCACCCAACAGCCACTGTCTAGAGATAACCACTACTGACATTTTGGCAATAAGGTTTGCAATCTTTTTTCTAAGCAAATACATTTTACAAAAATTGAAACACCCTACTTATTATTTCATAGCTTGTTTTATTCCCACGGAAAAGATTGTGAGCATTTTTCCATGTCGTTAGATAATCTTCTACAGCATTGGTTGACTATGATGTTTGACCTCAGGGCCCCTCTAGAAGCTTACTTTTCCTGACCCCCATTCCGAGTGGGGGGTCTGTTGCAGCAGGTGGCCAGACCCTGTTGCTCCAGGGTGTAACTTCTGCCTGCCCCCTTTCAGGAATAAGATACCTTGGAAAGGCCTTGAGCACCTGCTGTCTCCACTCCTCCTGAACTGAAACCCCAATACCTCCCTGGTGAGAATGCAGCCTCCCTGCAACTTCTCCAGTGCAACCGACTTGGGTGTGTGCAGCTGTAAGTAGATGTTCGCCCCTTTCCTTTGCCCTTTCCCTGGACCCTAGGTTCCTCAATCCTGCTACCAATCCAAGACCCAGAGAGGGGAGGTAGAGGGTGGAGGCTTGGGTGGTCCTGACTGTAAGACAAGGGAGGGCCTCTGGCCTCAGGCTGGGCAGGGGGCAGTGCCACTTGCCCTTGTACCTTGGCCAGCTTTTTCTCAGATTAATGGGATGAAGAAAGGGACAGGGAAGAGGTAGGTACCAGGCTAGCCACTTGAAAGTTTTCTGTTTCCTGCTGGGCACAACGGTTTCCACCTGTAATCCCAGCACTTTCAGAGGCAGAGATGAGAGGATTACCTATTACCTGAGCCCACAGGTTTGAGACCAGCCTGGGCAACATGGTGAGACCTCGTCTCTACAATAAATTAAAAAATTAGCTGGATGTGGTGGCGCACACCTGTGGTTCCAGCTACTTGGAAGACTGAGGTGAAGGATCACCTGAGTCCAGCAAGTTGAGGCTATGGTGGCCATGAGAGTGCCATTGCACTCCAGCCTGGGAAACAGAGTGAGACTCCGATTCAAAAAAAAAAAAGAAAGAAAGTTTTCTGGTTTCCAAAAGCAAATACCCAACTTCCCATTCCAAGCCTGGACTCTACCCAAGGGATTAACTAGCCTAATAGTGTGGAATTAAGTGTGATCCTGGGCAAGATCTCTCTTCTTTCTGGGGATCTCAGTCTCCTCAATAGTTATAGTAGGGGAACTACGGACCATGTGGTTCCTAAGGCACCTTCTGAGTTCTGGAACTACAGTTGGAGCCCATGTTTTCAAATGCTCTCTTTTCTCTCAAAGTCCCTGCACACCTTATGATTTGTTGAATCCAACTATGCACCAGGTCTTTCTTGAGACATCATTAACATAATAATTGTTTTTGGCTGGCATCTCATTTAATCTTCACAACAAGCCTAAGAGGAGATACCATTTTTATCCTCATTTGACAGATGAGAACACAAAGTCCAGAGCATTAAGATGACTTTCAGTTTAAGTAGTAGAGCTCAGATTTGAATCCTGGGCTGTGTGACTCCCAAACCCATCTCCTTATTATCCTCCAATACCCATGCTACTTTGTGATGTGTGTAGGGATAATCCTTCCCTTGCTACAAGTGAGGAATCTGAGGCCAGAAAGTGGAGATAACTTGCTCAAGGTCACACCGCAAGTTCATGGCAGAGCTGGGTGAATCCAGGCTTTGTGTGTCCCAGTCCACCCACATTCCCCCATGCCCAGCATGGCCTAGTTTTCAAAGAGGGATGCTGGTGAATAGCCCCTGGACTGGAATTAAATGCCCAGGCTGAACAGGGATGGTGTGCTCAGATTGGAAAGAGCCACTTTTGTTCTGCCCAGCTCAGGTCCACCTTCCCCCAGCTCAGTCCAGAGAAATGTTGACTTTGGGCAAGTACCAAAGAAAGAAAAAATGACACTACTTGTGGGGTGAGGGAGGGCTGGATTAGGGAACTCCCACTTTTTCACTCTCGTCTAAGACCGTCCCATTGTGCTCTTCACACTCTCATTCAATCAGTTACCCAGCAAATCCCTTCTGAGCACCTACTGCTTGCTAAAGACTTAGATAAGCAACAATACATGCATCCCAGATCTCTATCAGAAGGTTGGTGGTGACCCGGCAATTATAGTACATACATTAAGGGCTGGGATAGGAGAGAGTAAGAGGGGCCACAGGAACTTAGCCTTGCTGTGAGGACCAAATGAGTCCAAATACCAGTAATACCTAATAGCAGCTAGAATTTATAGAGGTGTCAGGTGTGGTCTTACTGGCCTAGACCACATGCATGACTCATGGTAAGTGTTCAGAACGTGCTAGTGCAGAAGCACGTGGATAGCAGAAAGGCCTGGCAGCATGCAGACCTGGGTTCAAATACTGCCTCTACCCCTTATAAGCTTTTTAACCTCAGAGAAGCCAGCCTCTGCATCACAGCTTCCTCTGCTGGTACGAGGTGATAGCAGAGGTAGTGTGTCCATTTGAATAAGATAAGACATGTCACATTTCTCCCTTTGGTCTACAACCATGTACCCGGCACTCTAAGTTTCAAAAACCATGTCAAAGAGAAATTGGCCACTTGCCCAAGGTCAAGCTTCACCTCTCAGGCTCATCTTTGCACCAGGCCTCCTTCATGATGTGGGAGCCCAGTGTTGTGTGGGCCCAGGGAGCCGTGGGCAGGGGCACAGTCTGCCCTGGGGGCACAGTCCACGACCCCTTCCCTAATGGCTCTTTCAACACAAAATGATAGAACTGTAACTGAGCCAAAGTTAAAAGCAAACAGGCAAGACTTTATTGGGTCTTCTGCATGAGCAAAAGGGAGACAGCCTCAACCAAAGAGATGATCAAGCTGACCCCAAACAAAGAAACGGACAAAAAAGTACCACCTTCAGTCATTTTTTTCATTCCTTACCAAGTCAATTCCAAACCCTATCTGCATTTCTCAGGAAGACATGCTGCAGTTGCATATGTAGGACAAAACCCAGGTTGGTCACCTCCTTTCAGGAACCATTATCATTACTGGCGCCCTACTGACACTAGCTGGTGTTCACATCCTGGCCTTGTGGTTAACTGCTGAGACAAAAGAGAAAAGCAAGGCACAGGCAGAAAGGCCGGCAGGGAGAAAGAAAGAACTACAAAACCATTCTTATATAAACTCACCAATGTATATGGCATGCATAAGCAAGTGTCCAAGCCCTTGTCCAGTAGTGGAAGTCCTTGACTATCTCACTGACACCCCTGTCCTTTTGGTCAGACGTGGGTGGCTTACAAGCTGCAGTGATCACCATCCCGGCCCCGCTCTCCTCATCCACACTGCTGGTCGTCAGCTGCATCATATGGAAGATGTGTCGCCAGCGGTTCCAGGTCACCTGCCCCAGTCCGCCATCCCCATAGGGGCCCAGGTAAGCCACTCAAGAGCCACAGTGACAGGAAGCATCCATTTTTCTTTACTCTTGGTTTTCTTCTTCAAAATGCTCTGGAAAAGCCCTATCATGTTTGTATTGCCCAAAGGTGTGACATTAAGAGAAGAAGCTCTCCTTACTTACTCTCTTGAGGCAAAAAGGATTATGTGCTCAGTTAAAACCACACAGAGGCCACAGTCACCGTGCATGACCTCATAGCCTCCCTTGCCCTAGTCCAGATTCTGCTGAATATTACTCACAGCCCCTCGATCAAGGAAGGTCCATTCTGCTGCCCTGTAACTGTGGCCCAGGGTGACTGTGGACCAAGGCTGCCTGCTCATAGCCACATGCTGCCTACCCCCTGGGCCTGGTGGAGCCTTCTCAGGCAAATTTACCAAGGAACAGGACGTCTCCTCCAGGGACTGGATAAGAGCACTCCTGGTTTCACCCCAGCTGGGGTGTGGCTTATTACGTTAGCCAGGGCTTGCAGTCCTTAGACTTTTCCACATCTCATATCTCTCTCTTTTTTTTTGGGTTGGAATGTCACTCTGTCGCCCAGACTGGAGTGCACTGGCACGCTCCTGGCCACCGCAGCCTCGCCCTGCTGGGCTTCAGTGATCCTTCCACTTCAGCCTTCCAAGTAGCCAGAACTACAGGCACATGCTACCATGCCCGGCTAATTTTTTTGTTGTTGTTTTATTGTAGAGACAAGGTCTCGCCAAGTTGCCCAGGCAGGTCTCAAACCCACAGGCTCAGGCAATCCACTCACCTTGGCCTCCTAAAGTGCTGGGATAACAGGCTGAGCCACCGAGCCTGGCCTCACTTCTCGTATCTTGAAACATTCACATCATCCATGCTTTTCTGAGATAACGGAGTTTTATAAAATGATTCTCATGCAGTTAATTTTTAAAAAACCCAGGCCAGGCATAGTAGATTATAGTTTGTAATTTCAACATTTTTGGAGGCTGAGGGAGGAGGATTACCTGAGGCCAGGAGTTTGAGACCAGCCTGGAAAACATAGCAAACCCTATCTCTACAAAAATAAAAAAAGATTAGTTGGATGTGGTGGCACACGCCTGTAGTCTCAGCTACTCTGGAGGCTGAGGTGGGAGGATCACTTGAGCCCAAGAGTTTGAGGCTACAGTGAGCTATGATTGCACCACTGCACTCCAGCCTGGGTGATGGAGTGAGTCTCTGTCTCAAAAAAAAAAAAAAAGAAAAAGAAAAAAACATCCCAGAATTCTCACCTCTGCCCAAAATCTCAGGGTGTCATCGGATCTGATTGTCTGCCAGTAGCAGGGTTCATGGTTTCTTCCACTCATGCAATGATGCTCAACTATGTATCATGTGTGAGGCATCCCAGAACTGAGTTTATTTTTATTTTTATTTTTTAAGCAGGACTTATTCAGAGGACAGAAAATTCCCACAGTGGAAGGGGACCCAAGGGGGTTGCCTCAGTGCTCAGTTTATAACAAATGAGACTCAGAACTAATAAGCTAGTGGTTAGAATAGAACAATGACATCAGAGTATGAGAAGTGCTTGGATGGAGTACAGGGGATTCAGGGAGAATGGACAACAAACCAGTCAGGAGAGGAGGGTTAGGGACAGTCTCCAAGAAAGGGCATTCAAACAAAGACCTGGAGGACAGTCAGGAGCTTGCTGGAAGGAAGGAGTGAGTGAAAGGATAGTCCAGGCAGAGGAAACAGGAATGGCCTACCTTTTGGTTGTGTAACTAAAGTTTTATTGAAACATAGCCATGTCCAGTCATTTATGTGTTGTCTCTGGCTGCTTTTGGTCTGCATAGCAGAGTGGAGTCGTTGCAACAGAAACCCTATGGATTACAAAGCAAAAAAAAAAAAAGACTATGTGGCCCTTAGCAAAAAAAAACTTTGCTATGATCACACTGGTGGCCCTTGGCAAAAAAAGCTTTGCTACGATCACGCTGCTATTTAGGGAACAGTGACTGGAGGGCAGGGATGGGGAAATAAGCAGTAGGCACCTCACAGTGGGTCCTTCTTCCCACAGCCATAGTGGATTGATCCAGAGTACATACACCTTATGTAAACTGAGCCAATCAGAGTCTGTCTCCCCAGGAATCTGATATGTGGAATGTCAGACCCAGAAATGGAGCTCAGTCACATTCACGTCTGTGAAGCTCTGCTGTGGAGGCCCCAGAGTTGCCCTGCTCCTTCCCAACTGACTGATCAACAGTTCCTTTGATTCAGAGGGCCCTAGCAGTCAATTTTCATTTCCACTCAACATCAGTTTCTGTTCCTTTCCATGAAAATAACTTCTCAGCCGGGCTCGGTGGCTCAGCCTGTAATCCTGCGCCTTGGGAGGCTGAGGTGAGTGGATTGCCTGAGCCCGCCGGTTTGAGACCCGCCTGGGCAACTTGGTGAGACCTCATCTCTACAATAAATAAAAAATTAGCTGGGCGTGGTAGCGCGCGCCTGTAATTCCGGCTACTCGGAAGGCTGAGGTGGAAGGATCGCTGGAGTGCAGCAAGTGGAGGCTGCGGTGGGCAGGAGCGGCCACTGCACTCCAGTCTGGGTGACAGAGTGAGACTCCAACTCAAAAAATAACTTTTCGGCCAGGCGTGGTGGCTCAAACCTGTAATCCCAGCACATTGGGAAGCCAAGGCTAGAGGATTGCCTGAGTTCAGAGGTTCGAGACCAGCCTGGGCAATTTGGTGAGACCTCATCTCTACAATAAATCAAAAAGTAAGCCGGGTGTGGTAGCCCACACCTATAGCTCCAGCTACTTGGAAGGCTGAGGCAGAAGGATTGCCTGAGCCCAGCAGATTGAGACTGCGTTGACCGTGAACATGCCACTGCACTCCAGCCTGGGCAACAGAGTGAGACTCCAACTATAAAAAAATAAAAAGAAAAGAAAAGAAAAGAATTTCTCATTAACTAAAATTGAAGGAATGGAGAGAGATGAATTGGGGAATATAAGTTTAGTGTCTGAGGTTCAATATAAATGCAATATGAGCTAGTAGCAGCAGCTCACGCCTGTAATCCCAGCACTTTGGGAGGCCACGGCAAGAGGACTGCCAGAGCCTAGGAGTTCAAGACCAGCTTGGGCAACATGTGAGATCTCATCTCTATAAAAAATTTAAAAATTAGCCAGGCATGGTGGCATGCATCTTTAGTCCCAGCTACTTGGAAGGCTAAGGTGGAAGGATTGTCTGAACCCAGGAGGTCAAGACTGTAGTAAGCCATGATCATGCCACTTTACTCTAGCCTGGTCAACAGAGTGAGACTCTGACTCAAATTAAATAAGTACAATGTGAGATATATATATTATTTTAATATATATTATTTTAATATATTTTTAAAAGTAAAAAGCCACATTAAAAATAAAAAGAAATGTGTGAAATTAATTTTAATAAATTATTTTATTTGACCCAACATATACAAAATATTATTTCAGTATTAATCAATATTTTAAAAATATTAAGACTTTTTACAATCTTTTCTTTTGAACCACATCCTTGAAATGTGGGGTGCATTTTACACTTACAACACATTTCAGTTTGGACTGACCACACTTTAAGTGCCCCATAGCCACAGGAGGCTGGTGGCTAACATAATGGACAGCCCAGATTTAGACACTCAGAGTCATGCAGGACTGGCTAAAAAGTCCTAGCCTCATTCTGAAAGCAGTGGACATGTTGTGAAGGGATTCAAGCCAGGAAATAACACAATCAAAACTTCATTTGAGGAAGATCACCCTGGCTTTCCCTTAATGAATGGACTGGAGAGGAGTTGAGACTGTAGTTGGGAAGATAGGTTAAGGGCAGGTGGAATAATCCAAATGAGGGATAAGATTGATAACCTTGGCAGTGGCAGCAGGGATATCAAGAGGCAGCCAAATTCAAGAGATGCTTAGAAGGCCACAGCAACATGCCTCATCATAGTTGCCCCACACACTAAAACCATTTATGCCTGCACACCTTTGTACATATCCTCCCCACCAATCCATCTCAAATTCCCTTGCCTTTTCCTCTCTGGCAAGCAAAAAAACAAATCCTTCCCAATCTTTGAGGCACAGTCCATGGTAGTTAGGCACACAAAGTGGTTCACAGGATGGGTTTAATAAATAAATGCTTCTTTCCTCCTTCAAGAAGGTCTTCTCTAACTTTCTTGTGTGAACAAGAAATAAACCTTTATTGTGTTAAAGTTTAAAATGTAAGCCACTGAAATTCTAAGATTGTTTGTTGCTGTAGCACCGCTTAGCCTAAGCTAACTTACATAGCTGGAAGAAAGTACATTAACAGGGAGAGAGATCGTGCAAAATTTAGGATTAATAGATTGCAGTTCCTGGTGTTGAAGGATTCGTGGAGTCAGAATATGAGAGAGAATAACTGCAAATACAGGAAGTGTTGCTTATAGAATCAGATTCACAGCATGGTCTAGGGTATGACCATGGGAGTGATAGCTGAGGTGGGCAGAGGAAAAGATCTTTGAAACAGTTCAAGAAACTGAGAGGAAGGATCACTTGTGTGTATATTGAAACCCTTAAAGATTAAGACAGTTAAGCAATGCTGGAGAGAGTGACATCCAGAAGCTAAAATTTTATTGTCTGTCTCTCTGCAACCAAGTTACGAACACTACGAAGGCAGAGACTTTTTTGTTAAGTTTTGTGCCCCCAGGGCCTGGCACAGAGAAGACGCTTAGCAAATATTTGCAGAAGGAATGACTGGATGAAGAGGAGAGTGGTATACCATACATTTTGACAAGTAAATATAACTCAAGGAAGAGAGTTCCCTCCAGCTCTTCTCCAATTCCATTGTTCTGCATTATTTCTTCCTCAGACTACAGTGGCTGTTTCCTTTGTTCAAATTTGTCTGCTCTGTTGATCTATCTTGTTGTCGCCAGAAATCTCAAAAAGGTTCTTTTTAAACTCATCCCCAGTGACCTGCATGCTGGCAACTCTAGCAAATACCATACCCCACATACCAAACACTGGTGTTGCTCTCTCCTCTGCCTTCTCCCTCATTCCCACATCCAACTCCTTTGCCAAATGTTTTCGATTCTTTTCCCAGACATATCTCAAATTTATCCCCTGCTCTTCACCCCCACAGCCACTGCACAGTTCAGGTTCGCATTACCAGGGAGATGGCCTCAACAACAATCTCCTCCTAATTTTCCTATCTTCTCTCTTTGCTTCTAATCCCTCTGTACTAGTTACCTATCATTGTATAACAATTACCTTAAACATTAGGTGAAACTTAAAGCCACAGACATCTATTATCTCCGTTTCTGCCAGTCAGGAATCTTAACTGGCTTAACTGGGTCTTCTTGCATGGCTGCCATCAAGGGCTGCAGTCCTATAGAAGCTTGCTTGGAGGAAGATCTACCTCCAAGCTCACTCACGCAGCAGTAAGATGGCCTCAGCTCCTTACTGACCATTGATTAGAATCATCCATTCCTTGACACATAGGCCTAGCGACAGGGAAGCTCACAAGATGGCTGATGTCTTCCCTAAGAGCAAGTGAGCAACAGAGCAAGAGAAAGTTTCCAAGACAGAAGCCAGTCCTTTTGTTACATAATCTCAGAAACGACAACCCATCACTTCTACCGTGTTCTAAAGTATTCACTGGAATGTAGTCAATAAGCCTAGTCCATACTCAGAGAGGCAGTTACACCAGGGAATGCATACTAGGATGTGAGGTCACTAGGGACATCTCAGAGACTGCCTACCATACCCTCTTCTTTGCCTCCTGGTGCACCATCTAAAGTGCAGAACTGACCTCCTCTCTCCCCTGCTCAGAAGTTCTGATGACTTGCTGATACCTCCAGGACATAGCCTTTTGTTGTCCAAAAGACCACTAGGATAGCTAAATAGTAAAAAGAAGGGTTTTATTGGTGATATCAGTTTGCAGACCTGGAAGAGATAGTCTCTGATGTGGACCAAAGTTGTTCTCTCTTTGAGGAGAAAAGGGGCAGGTTGGGTTTTATGCCTCACAGGGTCTGTATTACACAATAGAGTCACACATATTCAGCAGGTTTAGGGGGAAAGATATACATATTTATGAGGGGAGCTGAGTGCATGTGCACTGAATAAACATATATGTAACATACATTTTGTGATCACTTTGGGACAGGATTTTAACATTAAAATGAGGTGGAATTTGGCTTTTTATGTCAAATGATGAACTATAGGACACAAAGATAGTTTGTGTAAGCTGGTTGAAGCTGGTTTACAGTCTGCAGTTGCTTATCAGAAGAGAATGTTTGCAAGGCCAGTCCTCTGCAGTGGGTTGAAAATAAGAGTAAAGGGGTCTGATAGCAGTTAGAAATTTGCCATGCCAGCCAGGCCCTGAACCCCTGACTCACAGGTCACTTTAACTTTTGTTTCTTTAACCTTAGGGTCCATCTTAGTTAATAAGAGGACATCTATAAAGGGGATTCCTCCTTTATAGTAAGACCCCAATCTCCATTCCATTCTCAACTTCCATCCTGTACCCCAGTTTCCAAGAAAGGGATCTCAATCATCACATCACCATTCCCGTGTACACGCCATTCCCCTGGTCTGTAATGCTCCCTTCAACTTCCCCAGACTTTTTTACTCGGCCAACTCCTACTCATTCACCGAGACCCACTGGTTCTTCCAAATCTGTCCTAAACCTGGCAGGCAGTTTTGTTTATCCCTAATCAGACATCTCTTGGTGCCCTGTACTTTCCATTAACACAACACTTAGCACCCAAATCACAATGATCTCCACTTGGATAGCTCACAAGATCTCAGATTTAACATGTTCAGAAGTTTATTTCTGCTGATGTTTCTATCAGTGGGATTTAGCAGGGGGTGGATCCTGAAGCCATCCATTCTGACTTCTCCCAGATGCCTTGCCCCTGGTCTGAGAGACAAGTTATAAAACCTCACCAACTTCACTAAGATTATTAAGATGTCCAGAGAGCAGACATTTGGTAATAGAGTGCTACCAAATAAACACATATGGTGTCTATAAAGGCAATTATGGTCATCACAGGCTTCTTCTAAACACAAGAATAGGACTGGGTGGGTATAGTGATTGAGAGTACTCCGGATTAGGCAGAGATGCTTCTCAGCCTGACTCCACTAGGTACTATCTGTTCAAGGCAAGTTACTTTATGCCTAAGCCTCAATTGTCTAATTTGTAAACGGAAATAATGTATGTGGTTACTATGGTTACCATGTGTCAGGTGCTATGCTGAATGTTTTAACCCTTTGCACTTGGATGTCCCCTTTGAGGGGACATTGTAAATCTAGCAAACCACTCAGATGTCCCCTCTCAAGGGAGATAAAGAGACTGCTGGTGATTATACAGGTCAAATTTATGTAAGTGCACATTTTTCATGTTTCCTTGAAGTTTCCATTCAAAAACAATGAAAAACCTATGTCCCACTTGAAACTTGTCAAGCTTCTGATCAGCCAGTTGAAAAGTGGTTTTCAGAAATTACAAATGCATCCTTCCACATCATCTTTGAACAACAAATTACATATTATTAATGTGGGAGGAAGAAAACGAGACTGCATTGTCTGCTCAAATAGAAAAACACCAGATGGAAGACATCGAGCAAATTACTATTGCACAACATGTATCAATGAAACTGCAGTGTATGTTGGTCACTGTTTTACACATTACCACACCTTAGAAAAATATAAAATGTTGGGGTTTTTTGTCATAAATAAGTTCCTCAATATCCAAAATTCCATCATAAGCCAAACATACTACAATAAAATAACTGGTTCCAACGTTATACTATGTAATATGAAGTGATTCCTTTTTCACTATTTCATATAAAAAGTGTGGCCAAGTTGCTGGTAGGTGATCTGCAAGATGTCTCCGGGTGCAAAGTTAAATATGTTAACTTATTCAATCCTTAGAACAATGGTATAAGGTACAGGTGCTGTTATACCATTTTACAGATGCAGACACTGGCGCCGAGGGTAACTTGGCCAGGATACACAGCTAATAACTGGCAGAGCCAGCATTCCAACACAGGCAGTGAGGGTCGGAGTCCATGTCATGTCATAATACATACTTCACAGGCTGGTGTGGATTAAATAAATAATGCGAACGAAGGGCAAGATCAGGGCCTTGCAAGCAACAGGCACTTTTGATTTTTTTTTTTTAATGTTAAAGTACTTGGCCTGTAGATCGATATTTGGTTCAAAGCCCCTCATTTTCCGCGTGAACTCAGCAGGTGTTTTCTCTTGGGTATGACATGAATGGTTGAGGACATCCGAGACAAGTCTTCTTAGATCAGTACAGTTTTCCGTTCTTTTACTCTGATCCTCCTTTTTTAACTGGAAGCGGAAGTCGCTGATTGGCAAAGAAGCCCACTTCCGGTTTGCCCCAGCCTTTCTAGTCCGGCAGAGAACTGGTTGTCTCCTTCCCTCGCCGCCTCCGTCCCGGGTTAACCCCTTTCCCGCGGGAGCCCCGCCCTCAGCGAAGGTTCGGTTTTCCATTGGTGGAGGTTGGGGATGCGGAGCTTCGTCTCTCCGTCTTTCAACCAATGGACTTCACTGTTTCTTCTCTGTTCTGTAAAGTCGGTCCCTCCTCCGAGCCGGCAGTGGGCGCGAGAGCGCTGACTCAAAGCCTAGGAGGCCCTTGAATACGGAAGTGATGTTAGGCAACCGGAAGTCAGAAGATGGGGACCGTGGCGGGGGGGGGGCCTTCGGTCGCCTGGAAGTTGAGAGCCGTCAGGATCTGCCACCGGTGGCTAAGAGCATACTTTCCTGTGACAGTCTTAAATGAGAAAACAGGCTCTGGAGAAAGAAGTTTCTCATATTTACTCAGCCGGAAACTCCCAGGCTAGCGCGCTTTCCTCACGACTCAGAGCTGAGGGCCGACCCCTTGCGGCGGGACTGGGGGTTGCTTTCCCGAGGAATCCGAAGCAAGTCTCACAGAACTGTCCCCATTCCACAGACCGGGAGATGGACGAAACTCGGAGAGGGACGTCCGGCGTACAGGGACTTGCCAGGGTAGGGATGCCAGACTTAGCAAATAAAATGCAAGACGCTTAGTTGAAGTTGAATTCAATAAGCCAGAGTGACGTTTTAGTATAAGAATATTCCAAGTGTTGCGTGGAACATACGTGTGTTTAAAAAGCGGGAGTAGCGGGAAACTGCCGGGTTGGGGAGGCAGGATTGGCAGTAGTGGTGATCTGCCGGGGGCGGGGGGAACCTCATCAACAAGGGTACCTGCATAATGAACATTTGTATACCTAACCCTGAATTGTACCCCACCAAAAAAAAAAAAAAAGTAGCCGTCGTTTATCTGAACTCAAGTTTTAACTGGGTGTTCTGTATTTTATCTGGTGATCCTACCCCAAGGTCACTTGGCTGAGTGGAAGAGCAGAAAGAGCCATATGCCTCCATGCCTCCCTGCCTAGGGCTCCGCTAGTGTGTCTGGATTCTTCCCAAGTGTAACCCTGGGGCTCCCCACTGCAATCTAGGCCTATTTAGGAACCGAGGAGAAGGGGCCAGATGTCCCCTACCTTAAGGATTTAGGGACTTCCCCACCCTCTAAAACTAGTTTATTCAAAAGACACTATGCATCTACCTTGTGCCTAGCACAGACTCGGGCTCCAGATCACATTAGCAGGCAGGAGAAACACTCTATCTGTGAAATTAACAAGATTAGATGCAGGAAGACAGGTATGTAAGAGAAAAGTTGCAATATGTTGTGATCAGTGGTTCTCTTATGGGATAAATACAGAATGCCTGAAGGTCCAGAGGACCAACACCCAACCAAGGCATCCAAAGGAAAAGAAAAAGAAGAGATAACCAAGCTGAGACCTGATATATTTCTTCAGTCAATGGTTATTTCTCGCATGTGTAGGGCAGTATTCTAGGTACTGTGGAGACAGTGATAAACACATCTCTGCCCTCCAAGCTTAATTCTAAGTAAAATATATAGTAAGAGGGGAAAAGAAAGACTGTAAAGGGGATCATGGAGTGCTGGGGTGGGAGTGGAATTGTTACAGTTTTAAAGAGGGTGGGAGGAAGGCCCCACTGAGAAGGTGACATTTGAGGGGAGACTTGAAGGGGTGAGGGAGAGAGATCCATATGGATATTTGGGGGTCTGAGGAAGTGTGCCCAGCATGTTCTAGAAATGGGAAGGGAACTTAAGGTACTAGTTTCCAGTGTAATTGCATTGTAAGGGACTTTCAGTGTAATTTTGACCATGTGTTTCTTACATTAGATATTGTCTTTACAACCCAGTTCCTGTAAAATGTGACTCCACGTAACTAGGTGAGGGCCACTTTGACCAGGTGTTCATAAAAGGCTTTCTTGCAAAGGCAGCATTCAAGTCCAGGCCTTCAAGATGAGCCAGGCCTGGAAAAACTAAGGAAAACAAGGGCAAAGGCGTGTAGGCAGGAAAGAAGTCGGTAAATGTGAGCAGCTGAAACGAGAAGATGTAAGCAGCTGAAGCGAGAAGAGTGGCATGAGATGAGGTTGGAGAGGTGGGCAGGGGCATCAGGCCATTTCATGTTTATTGATATGGCAGTAGGAATCAGCCGAAGGGTTTTCAGCAGGGAACCGACAAGCCCAGATTCACATTTCAAAAAGGTCCCTCTGACCACTAGAAGGCTATATCAGATAACTGTACTGGTTGAATTTACACAGGCTTAACTGCTTATCCAAGAGGTGCCAGGAAGAGAGTTTAAAATGGAGCAAAGGGATGCATGGAACACCCATCCTTTTACCTCCCCTATGATCCCTTTACAGCTAGAATGAGCTGGCTTGGGCTGATGGATTTCCTAGGTGGGGGATGACACCCACCCAGAGAGCCACCATCTCCCTCCTGAACACAGATGAACAGAGATGAGAGCTGTGTCCCTCTAGCCCCCACCAGGCTCCCTAGCTGGGCCTGCCTTTCCCCATCTGGGGCAGCGGGGGTCGATGAAGGAAGTGCATGCTCCTCCTTCTGCCGCTTTGAATACACTTTCAGTTATGTTCCCAAAGGTCCTGTCATGCTTCTGCAGAAGCATACAGAGTTTCCTACAGCTTACAGAATTAAGTTCAGGTTCCTGGCTCTGTAATTCAAGGTCCTCTATGACCACACTGCACTATGAGCTCCCAAGCACTCATAGGGCCTCAGCCCCACGTCACACCACAGGGCGTGACCACATTAAGTGCTCAATAAATGCTCAAGGAATTACCTTTTGATATCATTTATTGAGCACCTAATAGTATGCTAGGCCCTAGGCTGAGTACTTTATACCCATTTTCTTATTTAATTTTCACAGTGACCTTCTGAGGGAAATACATTTTGCAGCCACATTTTTTTTTTTTAGTTGGAGTCTCACTCTGTCACCCAGGCTGGAGTGCAGTGGCACGCTCACGGCCACTGCAGCCTTGACCTGTTGGGCTCAGGCGATCCTTCCACCTCAGCCTTCCAAGTAGCTGGAACTATAGGCACGCACTACTACACCCGGCTAATTTTTTATTTATTGTAGAGATGAGGTCTCGAACCTGTGGGCTCAGGCAATCCACTCGCCTCGGCCTCCCAAAGTGCTGGGATTACAGGCTGAGCCACCGAGCCCGGCCTTGCAGCCACATTTTACAAATAAGTAAACAGATTCAAACAGGTTAAGGGTTATTTTTTACTCAGTTACCCATTTGGCATATACTTTTTGAGCACCTACTCTGTTCTAAGTGATGAGGATACCACAGTGTTAAAAGTAAACAAGGCCCCTGCTGCCAAGAAGCTCACATTCTAGAAGGGCTGACAGGATACACAGACAAACATATTATGGAGTATATTGAGGGATAATTGATGTTATCAAGAAAAAGGAAACCAGTTCAGGGAAAGGAGAGAGACTGGGAAGTGCTGTTTTCTTCTCTTTTCTTTCTTCCTTTTTTTTTGAAAGCAGGCTTTATTGAGAGGACAGAAAAGCTCCCACAGTGGGGGGGAACCTGAAGGGTTGCCTGGAAATGCTGTTTTCTAAAGGGTGATCTGAGAAGGCTTCACCCAAAGAAAACATTTGAGCAGAACATGAGTGAAGTGAATGAGCCCCATAGATAACCCTGGAAGATCATTCTAGAGAGAGGACAGTAAATACAGGCCAGTAGTATAGTGTCTGAGGAACAGAGAGGACACCAGTGTGCAGGTGGAAGAGTAGAAGTCAGAGAGGCAGTCAGTTGAGGACTTTAAACTTCATTTTTGGTGAAATGCAGTCACAGAAATGACAGCGTCTGGCTGCAGAGTGGAGGGTAGACTGTGGAGGGGAAGGGGGAATAAGGGGGCATCCCTGAGTGGGAGAGGGCAGTAGCAGGGCTGTTCACCTCCCAGAGGAATGAGAGAAAGTGCCAGTGAACACACAGGAGGAGATGCAGGAGGTACAGGTGGGCTGTGGGGGAGGGGTTGGGAGGAGGCTGTCCCTCAGGTGAGGTCCCAAGACAGGATGGTTCCATGAGAGGCCAAAAAGAACGTGTGACTTCTGAGGCAGCTAAATGGCAAAAGGGGCCACTGCCAGCAGGTCACTTAGGGAGGAGCTTAGAGGAAGCAATGCCTGTGCAGCCTGCATTCGGGAGACCCCAGGGCAGACTCCCTTGCACAGGCCCGAAGTCCTCGAACAGTCTCCGTGTTTAATGCTCCCCCCTGCCCCGCCTTCTTTCTCTTTAGAAAAGGGTGGAAATAAGGAAAACAGTACCCAAATAACTGAAAATAAATGACTGTTAATTATTATTCTCAAGTCACATCAAGTTCTGTGTGTATCTTTCTCAGAAAAGTAAATTTCACATTCTCATCACAAATGGAACAGGAAATACTAGAAAATCTCCAGTGAAAAATCTGTTCAAATTCCATGCCAGCTACTGTCACTTCAAAATCCACAGAGCACTACCCCACCCCCATCCCCACAACCTGCTCCGATGAGGGAACAAGTTACTCCTGGATCTCTATGCAGCCAGCCACTTCTCCCCAGGACTCCTGTGCCATTGGCAGCAGAAAAACTTGTGTTTACCTCCCCGCCCCCCAAAAAGAAGTGTAAGTGAGTCCAGATCTGCTTGGGCATTCAAAATGGAAAAGATTTCAGAAACAGTCTGACAGAGCACTGGACCCATGTGTGATTGCTGTAAAATGGCTTGGGTGGGTCCCCAGGGAGCAGTAGAGTAGCCCTTTCTGATTGCCCTCTCAATTTCTTGATGTCCTGACCTTTCAGCCTATTTATTGTCAAAGTACCAAAATCTGAGCCCAGTCTGAAAAAGGGAGACATCCCTGTTCTAGGCAAGCATTACTCCAAACACGTGACACATTGCCTCATGAGACCACACATGCCTCACGAGACTGGCTGTGATACTGAAGCAGGGTGGCCAGGCTTACCCAAAGAGAAGCTCCAGAAAGGCAGAACAGCCACCATGATGAAATGTCCACAAGAAGCAAATCCATAGGGGTGGAAAGTACATTAGTGTTGTCAAGGACTGGGAAGAGGGAAAATGGAGAGTGACTGCTAATGTATGGAATTTCTTTTGGAGTGATGAAAATGTACTAGAATTGATAGTGGCAATGGTTACACAACTCTGTGAATATACTAAAGGCAGCCAAGTGTGGTGGCTCATGACTGTAATCACAGCACTTTGCAAGGCCAAGGTGGGAGGATCGCTTGAGCCCAGGAGTTCAAGACCAGCCTGGGCAATATAATGTGACCTTATCGCTACAAAAACATTTTTTTTAATTAGTCAGGTGTGGTGGTGCACAGGTAGTCCCAGCTACTCAGAAGGCCGAAGAGAAGGGTCACTTGAGCTCTGCAGGCCAAGGCTGTGGTGAGCTGTGATCATGCCACTGTACTCAAGCCTGGACAACAGAATGAGACTCTGACTAAAAAAAGAAAAAAAAAGTAAAATAAAATATATTAAAGGCAATTGACTTCACTTTTAAATGGTGACTTTTATGTCATGTGAATAATATATCAAATTGTTTAATTGCAAGAGAAAACTCTTTAGAGTCCCCTGCGACAGCTGGGGAACTCTAAATTCTGAACTCCTTTGCTCAGCAGCTCACAGCCTCGCCAAATGCATAATTTGAGTCTCTGGCAGTGTGAAGGAGCCTTTGTCCTGATAAACACTTCCAGTCTGAGGGGACGTCAGGGTGGTCGGCACTGGACACAGAAATACCCTAACTGACCACATCTGAATAAGCAAAACTGACCACAATTTGTTGGCATTACTTATTGCCATGCCAAACTGCAAGGAGAGCAAGGGTGGCCCTACTCAGACCCTCCTGGGCACCCATTTCTTGTCTCTTTATCTCTCGTATGAATTTCCACTACTGTATCAAATACTCA
The DNA here is from genome assembly GCF_000164805.1 of Carlito syrichta. NCBI lineage: Eukaryota > Metazoa > Chordata > Mammalia > Primates > Tarsiidae > Carlito > Carlito syrichta. The sequence continues at coordinate 122,893 of NW_007087404.1, read as the reverse complement.
GTTGCCCTACTCTGGGCCAGTCCTGAGGCTGGGTGTTGGGTTCACATAGAGGCCACTCAATGGCTGTGAAACACGTGACCGCCCATCTCAACTCCTTCCAGCTCCCCTAGTCTCATTATGCCAGGTCTGGAGGCACCTGAGGAGGAGAGGTGAGTCTGAAAAGGTGAGTACTGGTGGGGATGGGAGCCCTCACTGCAACTGGGGCTTGAGAGTGAGGTCTGGACTGAGGCAGAGGGCATGGGCTCATCAATGCCTGGTGGGGAAGTCTCGACCCAGGCCTAGCCCAGGCTGCCTTGTGAATCAAACTTCTGGATTCCACTGGAGTATTAAAAAACCTAAATATTTATTTGCATTATATTTACAAAGGTGGGAAGGAGACGGAGGGAGACCCCAAGAACACCCCCACACCTGGCTGACCAGGCCCCTTGCGCTGCAGATAAGGCGGACACAGCTGGAAGGGACAGGATTTATGTTGCATACTTGAACTACAGCAAGTGTAAGACTGGTCCTATTTACAGGGCAGAAACACTACAGGTGGAGTGTGGGGGCGGCAGAGTGGGCACCAGAGTCCTGGCCACAGGGTGTCCTCGCCTGCCGTCTTCCCCACCTCTTCCAGAGGCATCTTTGCGGCCCCGCTGGGGTTCTCCGGGGGGAACGGGCCCGCTCACATGATGCTCGCCGGGGTGAAGACAGGGCCCATGCACAAGGTGTCTGTGATCTCCCAACCGCAGGACAGGGGCTTGCACACGTCCTCAGTGTCCTCATCCCGTTCAGCAGGCATCAGCTGCCCTTGCAGTGCTTCCCTGGGGGGTGAGAGACAGGTGGTGGAGGCTGCCAGCATGGAGCCTGAAGGCCCTTGTACCTGGAGACCCAGGCCCATTGGGCACAGAGTTCTCGCCTAAACTCAAGCACAGCTGAGGGCAGGGGCAGGTCTGCTGACCCCATCCCCCACTACTCCCTCCTCCTTTGTGGTCCCCACACCCCAACAGGGGAAAGGAACCCACAACTACTGAGCGCTTACTACATGCCAGACCTTGTGCCAGGCACTTTACCTTATATTATCGAATTGTATTTTCCCAAAAATCCAGTGAGAGAGGCATTATTGTCCCCATTACACTGATGAGGTAATTGAGACTCAGAGGGAAGTGACTCGTGCAAGATCACATCCCCAGTAGGTGGTACACCTACGACTGGCTCTCTCACTACAAAGCCCACATCCTTCACACCCCAGGGTTAGCAACAAAAATCATGTCCTGCCCCTCAAACAATCCCACAAACTCTCTCTTACATGCCCATGTTGATAATGGTTCCAGCATTGGAGCAGCTGCTCTCACCACAGGGGAATCTTGTTCTCATACCCAGTTGAGCACTGCTGAGCTCAGCTCCTGGACATCCTCACACGTACCCACTTGTCTCCATCCCCGCAGACCCCGTCTCCAGCCAGAACCACTCAGTCTCCCTGGTCTGCTCTTGCCCCCTCCATACAGCTCAGCCCTGGCCCGGGGTTCATCTTTCCAAAAGGCAAGCCCCTGCTCTTGAACCACCAGCAGCTTCCCTCCAGTCAGTCCCCGTGAGATCCAGCCTACCTGTTTCTCCCACCACACCCCCAGTCACGCTCATCCATACCTCATGGGTGCCATCCACAATGGCCATCTTTTGAGTTCTTACACATCCCATCCCAGGCCTGTGCCCATGCATCATCAACCCTCACATGGCTAATTCCTCCTCAGCCTTCAGGTCTCAGCTTCGGTGACAATCTCAGGGAAGCCAGGACACAACAGAGCCAAACGCACAATGTACCTCTCCTTAATAACAATTAGAGTTCAATATCTGTGCCCTGACATTCCTTCAACTACAGCAGGGCAGGGAATACATCTGAGCTGCTCACTGCTGGTACCCCAGCAGCAGGCTGGCACGCAGCAGGCACTTACTTGGTGGGAAGGGGTGGACGCCAGGTGGGAGGATGGGGATGGGGTTCAGTGTCAAGAAGCCCACAGGGGCTGTGCCAGCTTGTCCTTAACTTGTTTTGGGGTCTGCTTCCTCACCAGACCCTCCCTCTTCTGTCCAGATCCTCCTCATATACTTTCAGTGCATCCCAGACCCCCACCTGCAGGAAGGTCTCCTTTGCTGGCACAGACGGTTCAACAGTAGTAAATCAATAGTATCTTTATACAGAGCCCAGTCAGACTGGTCCCTTCCTTGAGGGAGGCTCTCTGGGCCAGGTACCCTCTGACTGAACCTCTGTCTCCTTATCATTAAAAATGAATTGATCCAGTTGATCCTCAATGGCTCCCTACTGCCTTCAAGATTAAGTGCAGGATTTATTGAGAGGACAGAAAAGCTTCCACAGTGGGAGGGGACCCGAGACGGTTGCCCCATCTGGACCTTCTTAAGCCAGTCTTCCCCACATACCACTCCTTGCATGTAGACAGGGCTAGGCAGAGCTATCTGCAGTTCTTTGAATAATCTAGACTCTTTCAAGCCTCTTCACCTCTTGGCCCAGACCACCGTGTCCTCTTGGCTTGCCTGGCACTCCTCCTTACCAGGGAAGGCAGTGCTTCCTGAGAAATTTCCCTGACCGCCCCTCTTCAGTTCACTGTCCCTCCCTCCCCAGTGACCTTGTCACTCTCTGTGCCAGTGTCTGTGTGTGCAGGTCTGCACCTTGGCTCATCATGCTGCCTTAGATACTCAAGTACCCCCCAAGACCCCATACAGAGCCAGGCACTAAAGCAGAACATTTTGATGAGGCCCCTTTGATATGGGGAATTTATTGACATGTCCATTTCAATGCATCAGAATGTTTTGTTCCTAGTGATGAGTGTAGCTAACTCTCTGCAATCTCATCTGTGATTGCTGATGACAGAGCCAGGGATGGGATAGGGAAGCCTGCATGGGGCCTGTTTATTGAATTTACTTTTTAGGCCTTGTCAAACCACCTGACAGTAGAATGGTTATATCAGTCTTTCCTACTCCCTGCATGGAGTAGAAACAACAAAAGTTTGTTGAACGGATGAATGAAATGTGAATTTACTGATGCCCCATCAAGTCTGAGGTTTGATGGTGGCATTCCTACCTTCTTGATGGCCAGTGTCTTTCCTGGGTCTCAGGGCAGCTGCCCAACTGATCAGCTCTGCCTGCATCTGCCCTTGTCCTCCCTTAATCTACACAAGAAGCTAAGGTGGTCTTTCCAAAATGCAAATCAGACTATGTTAAGCCCCTGTTTCAAACTGGCCCATGCTTCCCGCCGCTCTCGAAGTCTTTCACTTGGCCCTCAAGGCCTTCCCAGATCTAGCCCTTCCTCCTTCTTCAGTCACAACCAACTTCCACAAGTGCCTTGAACACACCTCAGCTTGCTCTCTGTTCCTTCTGCCAGGAAGCTCCTGCCTACCCCTCCTGCCTCCTGCTGGCTGAGACTCCTGCTTGCTCAGGGAGGGCTCTGCACTTCCACCCAGCACAGTACTATCATGAGTGCCTGTCTGCTTCTCTGTGTCTCTCATGGTGCTGTGAGCTCCTCAAGGAAGCTCAGCCTCACTCATGGCCACAGCCAGGAGCCAAGCACAGGCCTCACCTGGAATCAGCAGCCAAGAGCTACTCAGCAGACTGGATTACACGAAAGCAGAGTCTTAGAGCTCAGGCTTCTCTCATTATTGCTGCCCAGCTCCCCGGCATTCCCCAGCAGGGCCCCCTTACCAGGTCACTCGGGACATGGCATAGGTGATACGGCAAGCCTGGGTCTCCCTAGGGGGGGATCCTGTGCCCATGGTGTAGGCGCCCATGTTGTCAAAGACCAGCCAGTCCCCTACGTGTAGTTGCGGCAACCACAGGCCCTCAGCCACACAGTCACAGCCATCGACCACTGGACCCCACAGACTGCTGCTGTACAGGGGCTGCTCCGTGCATGGTTTCTGTAGGAAAAAGGGATGGCCATGTCAGCTCTCCAGGCCAATGCCACAGCCTTAGCACTCCCTCCTTTGAAAGCCTTTCTTGGCTCCCAGAGTCAATAGGATAATGACTGGGTGGGCCTCCTAGCCTGTTGTTTAATGCCCACTCCACTTCCTTCCATTCATTGCCTCTTATACTCAGAAGCCACAATGCCTGGTCTTAAATCCAGGTTCTAACACTTGTTAGCTTTATGACCTTGGGCAAGATACTTAATCTCACCATGCCTCAATTTGCTCATTTTTAAAAGGGAACAATATAGCCGGGCTCGGTGGCTCAGCCTGTAATCCTCCGCCTTTGGGAGGCTGAGATGAGTGGATTGCCTGAGCCCGCGGGTTCGAGACCCGCCTGGGCAGGCGAGACCTCATCTCTACAATAAAATCAAAAAATCAGCTGGGCGTGGTAGCGCATGCCTGTAATTCCGGCTACTCGGAAGGCTGAGGTGGAAGGATCGCCGGAGCCCAGCAGGTTGAGGCTGTGGTGGCCAGGAGCAGCCACTGCACTCCAGTCTGGGCGACAGAGTGAGACTCCAACTCAAAAAAAAAAAAAAATGGGAATAATAATAGTACCTACCTCTCAGGGCAACTGAAAGGATGAATGAGTTAATATATATAGAACATTTAGAACAGTGTCTGGCACATGGTAAAGGTCAAATAAGTTAACACTTTTACTAATGTTACTATGAGATTGTTGTTATCACCTCTGTGCTTCTGTCTTCCCTGGTGACTTTCCAGATGCCAGGCATGTCTGCACCTCTACAGCTCTCCCCCAACTCTCAAATCCAGCCTATCTTTTGGGCCCAGTCCTGGAGTTCCCTCTTCTAAGAAGACCCCCCCAAATGCCCTAATTCCTTGCAGGCTCAGTAACAGAAGCCAGAAGTACACAGGCGAGTTGGACCCACCCTAACTCAGGCTCTCAGTCTGAGGAGGAAGACAGGCCTCCAACAGATGATCACAGGATGACCTGGGAGGTCACAGAGGACCCCGTGGAGTAGACATGATTACCCCCATTTCAGAAAAACTGAGGTTCTGAGGGTTAAGTGACTTACCCAAAATCACAGCTACCGATGACATACAATTTTAGATTTGTTCTTAAATGATTTCCGAATCCAAAAAAGGAATCTGTAGCACAGACCACTTGTGGGCAACCAAGATACCAATGCCATTTGTCACAGTGAAGGATCCTGCCAGGCAGGTCCTGGAGAAGGAGCCATGACTGAAGGTGGATACTGACCATGCCCTTGGAGGCCCCTGGCTCCACCATCCACTGCACTCACTGTGTTCATTGCCCCTGTTGATCCTGCTCCCCAGGTAAACCCTGCTTCCATAGCCCCACCTCCTGCCTTTCCCATGCTGTTCCCTGAGGCCCCAAATCTGCCAACTACGATTTTTCCTTTAGAGCCCAGCTAAAATGGCCTCAGAGAAGCCTTTTCTAGAGCTCCATGCTATCCCAAGCTTTGCCTTCATAGCATTTACTGTAACTCGAGATTATATATTTGTGAAATATCTCTTTTGGTCTGTCTTCCCGGTCACACTATAAATTCCACGACCACAGGGATTGTGTAGGTCTTGCTCATCCCCATCTCCTCCTCTTCCTCGTAGTCTGGCAGATAATAGTAGGTGCATATTTGAATAATAACTTTTTGAATTAATGGATGGGCTATACATGAGTGATGAGAAAGAGAAAGAAAGAAAAGAAGAAGATATGAATAGAAGCTTTCCAAGGGCATAGAAGGAGGTGGTGGAGAAGATTAATAGAAAAAAAGGAAAGGCATTTCAGTACCTTAGCCCAGGGGCAGGAATGAGTAAAATTGAGAAAGAAAAGTCACAGTTTCCATAGCAGAAATAATATTCATATGTTTTACAGAAAGTTAATTAATAAGCTGGTAGTTCCATTAATAATATTAATAAAGAAAAGTATGCACATGTTATTAAAATCAAGAATGAAAACTATCCTATAGTCATGAATTTAACAAGTATTTATTGAGCATCTACTATATGCTATGCTCTGATCTAAGAACTGAACACACACAAAAAAGTTTCTGTGCTCGTAAGTTCATGCTCTAGGAAGGAGAAATAAGTAAATATTGCATATCCTTGTTCATATAACTGAACATTCTTTTTTATAAGGTTTTTGTTAATGAGTAAAATTAATCTCAATTGCTCTGAATTATTTCCCTTATCCCCATAAAAAATTAATTAAACATGAAAGATTGGAGGAGGGAATGCTCTATAAATATATCTACAGGGATCTTTGAGAAAATAAGTTTCAAAGGTTCTCCCACAATAACAAGAAAAGATACCCTTGGGTTATCATAAGTTAGCATTCTCTCACTTCTTATTATTGGGTATGAATAAAAATAGGTGAAAAAAAGATTTTAAAGCTCTATAGGAAATTATGCAAAGCTATCCTTTTACTACTTAAAGACACTATTAAGGGAAAAAAAGGAATCTGTGAAATAAATACTCCAAAAGCATGTGGTGACGACTTATAACTCTCAGCTCTCTTTTTTCTGATCTAGTTGGTAAAAATGGTATCTTATCTAATGACTGAGTGGAAATGGGCAAGAATCTGTACAAACCCAAAATTGCCAATCTGCTAGCCACTAGACCCCTCTGGGAGAGAAGGCAGGGGTTTTACAAAGGATACCACCACTACTTCACACCCCATCGGTGGGCAAGTGGCAATTTCCATTTTACAGATGAGAAAACTCAGGGGAGGTGACCTGCCCTGGGATCTGGAGGGAGTTAGTAGCAGAACTTTGAGCGGTCCCAGACAGGGGGCCTCCCAGCTGCACCCAGCTGCCTTCCTCAAAGGGGTCCAATATGTAAGCAGACTGTCAGAAGAAAAAAGGTAAGCACTGGAAAAGATGCATGGCCTTGATGGAGTTACAAATAATTCTTTAATTTTTAAAGAATAAGTCAAAAATTCCTATACACATAAAGTGTACAAAACATTTTAAAATTTAAAAAAATGAGATACACAAGGGCATCACATAAAAAAGAATAAAAATCCCATGGTCAAAATTTCACTTGTGACCATATGGACAGACATCTGACATGAAATCTCAGCTAACCAAATCCACACTCATATTCAAAGAATCATCTTCGATGATTAGATAATTTATCTTTAAAATGAAAGGCAGGGACAACAAGAGCCAAGTCAATCAATGGCTTGATCATAATACAGAAAATACAGACAATTCAAATTTAATTTTTCCAATACATGATAGCTTGGTATGCAATAGCCTGTAACGCCTATTCTTGATTAAAACTACAGACAAGCTGGGCTCGGTGGCTCAGCCTGTAATCCTGCGCCTTTGGGAGGCTGAGGTGAGTAGATTGCCTGAGCCCGTGGGTTCGAGACCCACCTGGGCAGCAAGACCTCATCTCTACAATAAATCAAAAAATCAGCCGGGCATGGTAGCACCTGCCTGTAATTCCAGCTACTCGGAAGGCTGAGGCGATAGGATCGCCGGAGCCCAGCAGGTCGAGGCTGCGGTTGCCGGGAGTGGCCACTGCACTCCAGTCTAGGCGACAGAGCGAGACTCCAACTCAAAAAAAAAAAAAAATGACCTTATTTCAGAACCAGAAACGACATTGGCAATAAAAGTTCGGTCACCTCATTTTTCAAATGAATAAACAGAAACAAGGCTCAGCGAGTTTTTGTTTGTTTGTTTGTTTGAGTTGGAGTCTCATTCCATTGCCCAGGCTGGAATGCAGTGGCACACGCATGGCCAACCCAGTGTCGACCTGTTGGGTTCCAGCTATCCTTCTGCCTCAGCTTTCCAAATAGCTGGAACTACACGCGCGCTACCACGCCCAGCTAATTATTTATTTATTTATTGTAGAGACGAGGTCTCAACAAGTTTCCCAGGTTGGTCTCGAACCCCTGGGCTCAGGCAATCTCTCGCCTCAGCCTCCCAAAGTGCTGGGATTACAGGCTTGAGTCACTGCACCCCGCCTCAGCGAAATTAAATAACTTGCCTAAGGTTATTCTGCTAATAGATGGCAGAACCAGATCTCAAACCCATGTCTTCTGGCTCCAATTCAAAGCTTTGTGATCACCATCCCTATTTTACGTATCATAAGAAATGCTGACAATAGCTACCTGAAAAAAAGAAGCAAGTATAATATATAGAAAATAAAGAAATAAAATATTACATTGCCTGTCACATCTTTACTCATCTGGAAAATACAAAGGATATGGGAGTGGTTACTAGAGGAAATCAGTGAGTTTTAGCCAGTGTCTCAGTTCAAAAACACAGGGAACAGTTTTCATTCACAATAATAGTGAAAGCATTGTTATTTAATTATTGGATATACTTGGGCTACAATAGTAACTTTTCAAAGAAAATAATAAAACATTAATGGAAGAAGTAAAGTATATGTGCTTTACCTAGTTGGAAAAACTTAGTAAAGCAAAAAAGAGAATTCTTCCTCATTTAATAAATAGACTAAATAAACTATTGCTATGAAATCCCCAAGATATTTTTGTAAATGTTAGAAGTCATGTAATAAAAGAAAAAGTGTGAGCCTAACAAAGAAAATAAAGCAATAACAGACTTAATATTTGTTAAATATTTAATCCATACAAAAGAATATTTTTTTACGTGTAAGATTTAAAGAATAGCAATAAAATGCTACCATGCAGCTGAAGAAATACAAATTCCTAGTGTCTTTGAAACCCGCCATGTGGTCTACCCCAGTGATATCCCCCTTCCCTAACCTCTTCAGAAACAACCACTACCCTTAATATTTCTTCTTTATTTCCCACCCAAAATTGATGTATATTCTCAATTTTGTGTTCATCATTCTCTTACTTTTGTTTTCCATGACTGTACATAACTCTAAACAATGTATGGTTTAGTCTTCCACTTTCCAAATGTACGTAAATGAAATTATAGAGTATATAATCTCTGCAACTTGCTTTTTGTTGTTGAAACTTACATTTCCAAGATTCATCCAATTGATGTATATAGACACAGTTCACAATATGCTGCTTAGAATTCATTGTATGGAATATACCACAATTTATCTATTGTCCTGCCAACAAACATTAAGATTGTTTCTGACGTTTTATAAAGATATATACATTCTGATATATCTTCTCAAACACACATGCCAAGAGTTTCTTTACAATATAGACCTAAGAACTTGCTGGAACATAGGGCATTTAATGTATATTTAAATTTATCTGAATACTGCCTACTTGTTTCCCAAAGTAGATATACTGACTCTTCTGCCTAGCAGTGTCTAAGAGATCCAACTATGCCATAACCTCACCAACACTTTACTTAAGTGTGCTTTTAATTTTTTTCTGACCTAGTTTGTATATGATGGTGTCTCATTTTCATTTTAATTTGCATTTCATTGATTACCAGTGAGCATTTTTTCATTTTCTATTTGGCTTTCCTTTCTGTGAACTGCCTGGTTCTGTGAACTACCCATAGTTCTATTGGGTTGTTTTTTCCCTTATTTTCTTAAGATTCTTATTTGTATCTATTTCTTATTTAAGTATTCTTCGTATATTCTATCTACTAATTTCTTATCAATTTATATGTATTTCAATATTTCTCCCAATTTGTGATTACCTCAACTATGTTTCACTGATCTATTTTTTATGCTGGTGTCAAAACTAAACGATTTTAATTATCTTCTACATTAGAAGTTATATATATTTCTATCTTTTAGTGGTTACTCTAGACATTTACATTGTAACATACATGTCAACATGACATTCAATAGCCTGTAGCATCTATTCTTGATTAAAACGACAGACAGATCAAAACAAAACCCCACGATGAAGAGAGACTTTTAAATAAGAAGCCAACTCTAACTTCATGGAGATACATTTCAGAAGCAACCCTGGTAATTAAATTTCAGTCCCTTATTTTCCAGAAAGAGAACCTAGAAAAACAAGGCTCAGAGAGATGAAGTAATTTGCCTACGTTGCTCAAGTAGTATATGGTAGTATCTACCTTAGTGATCCTCACAGTCCAGCCTTGACTACACCTCCCAGCGAGTTTCTCCCCAACTCAACAGCAGCCTGCTCCTGTGATTCAGTTGCAATGGACACCCTCTGAAAAGTTTCTTTACCACTGGTAGGCTGCATGTTCCTACAACCTCTCCTCAAAGGTTTCAATATCAGTCTTGGAGGGAGGAGCCCTCCTCTAAGTTTCTAAGTTCCTTCCTTGTTCACTCCCCCTCAGGACCAGAGGTGGTAGCAGCCTTTACCCCTTTAGTAATTAACCACCTTTAAAGTTAACAGTTCCTTAAACTTCCTTGTTCAAATGACTGTTGTGCTTTCTATATCCTGATACCAATCTCTTCCTGAAACTATGTTCAGTGTACCACTTCCTTAGCCTTTCCTATTATATCTTGTTTCTCTTTGTGCTACATGTGGATTGTATCTTGAGCTCTATCTTCCCATTCTCTAATTCTTTCTTCTGTTGTCTCTGATATGCTGCTTATACCATCCATAATTTCAATTTTCATATTTTAGTCCTTTCTAAAATTTGCTAGATCATATTTTTATGTTTATTTATTCTTTGGTCATATTTTTCAATCTCATTTCTTTAAACATTATTAAATTTTTGGGGTTTTTTTTAGCACCTGATAATTTCAACATATAAAATAATTGCAGGCCTGATTCTGGTGTCTATTGTTTCTGTGGTTCTTCTTTTGGTGACTTGTTTCTTTGTGTTTTGTGATCTTTGACTGTGAGTTCATGTACCTTGAAACCTTATTTGTGAGAGTTTTCTTAAAAGCCTAGGTTGAAGATTCCTCCTCCAGGGAGAATTTATGCTTGCTTCTGCAGATGAAATTAATTCTAGGCTTGAGGTATTTCAGACCATATAGTTAATGTGAATTTGGGCCACAAATCCATTAGAAGGCTGGTTTGTGGTTGCAAAATCTCAATTTTTTGCTCTCTCCCAACCACTAGCAAGTTAAAACAGGTAAGTTTTCTTGCTGTTCTTCTCTGTAGGATGGGTTTTTGGTTTTCTTTCTTGTTGACTCTTACACTGAGAATGTACTTTATTTGGGTTGTCAGCCTATGTAAGGTATCCTATTGGATTCTCTCCATCTTAGCTAGGCCCTGATGTCAAAAGGGAAGATAGTTACTACAAGGATTCAGCATACACTCTCAGAGAGAAATCAATTTCAAAGTTAGGTTGTCATTTAACATATATTTGAATAGTCACCGTTTGATGTGCTTGGGACACACTAGTGAACAAAATAGACAAAGATTCTTGTCCTCATGGGGTTTACAGTCTAGCAGGGGGAAGTAAATAATAAAGAAGCAAATTATATAGTATATGAGACGGTAATAAGTGCAACTGAAAAAAAGAAAAAAAAGAAAAACCACACCAAAGGCACAAGCCATCAAAGAAAGAATTGATAAACTGGTTTTATTAAAATTAAAAAAACAACTTCTCTGCAAAAGACAATACCAAGAGGATAAGGAAACAAGCCACAGACTGGGAGAAAATATTTGCAAAAGACACATCTGATATCTAATAAAGGACTGTTATCCAAAATGCACAAAGAACTCTTAAAATTCAACAATAACAAAACAAACAATTTATAAATGGTCCAAAAACCTTTATAGACACTTCACCAAAGATATACAGATGGTAAATAAACATATGAAATAAAATATGCCCCACATCATAGGTGATCAGGGAAATGTAAATTAAAACAACAATCAAATGCCACTGCACATCTATTAGAATGGTCATAATTCAGAATAATGACAACACCAAATGCTGGTGAGAATATGGAGCAATAGAACCTCCCAGTCATTGCTGGTGGGAATGCAAAATGGTATCACCGCTTGGGAAGATAGCCTGGGAGTTTCTTACAAAACTAAACACGCTTTTACCATATAATCCAGCAATTGTACTCCTTGGTATTTACCCAAAGGAGTTAAAAGCTTGTGTCACACAAAATCCTGCACATGGAGGTTTATAGTAGCTTTATCCATAACTGTCAAAACCTGAAATCAACCAAGATGTCCTTCAGTAGGTGAATAGATAAACTGCTGTACATCCAGACAATGGCATATTATTCAGCATTGAAAAGAAATGAGCTACAAGCCATGATAAGACATGGAGGAAACTTAAATGCATATTACCAAATGAAAGAAGCCAATATGAAAAGGCCATATACTGTACAATTCTAAGTACATGACAATCTGAAAAAGGCAAAACTATGGAGGCAATAAAAAGATCAGTGGTTGCAGGGGATGGAGGGGTAGGAATGAACAGGTAAAGTACAGAGGATTTTTAGGGCAGTAAAACTACTCTGTATGATACCATAATGGCTGAATACATGTCTTTGTACATCTGTCCAAACCTATAGACTGTACAATATCAAGAGGGAACCCTAATATAAATTCTAGACTTTGAGTTATTATGATGTGTCAATGGAGACGTATTAATGGTAACAAATGTACCATTCTGGTCTGGGGGGATGTTCAGAATGGATGAGGCTATGCATATGTGGGATAGAGGTATATGGAAATCTGTATACCTTCCCCTCAATTTTGCTATGAACCTAAAACTTCTATTAAAAAAATTAGGTCTTGGTTGGGCATGGTGGTTCAAGTTTATAATCCCAGCACTTTGGAAGGCCAAGGCAAGAGGTTTGCCTGGGCTCAGGAGTTTGAGACAAGTCTGGGCAACTTGGTGAGACCTTGTCTCTACAATAAATCAAAAAATAAGCGAAATGTGATCGTCTGCACCTATAGTTCCAGCTACTTGGAAGGCTGAGGCAGAGCAATCACCTGAGCCCAGCAGGTCGAGGCTGCAGTGGCCATGAGTGTGCCACTGCACTCCAGCCTGGTCAACAGAGCAAGACTTTGACTCAAAAAAAAAAAAATTAGGTATTTAAAAAATAAAAACTTGAGGCCAGGCTCTGTGGCTCAGCCTGTAATCCCAGCGCTTTGGGAGGCCAAGGCGAGTGGATTGCCTGAAACTGTGGGTTTGAGACCCGCCCAGGGAACTTGGCAAGACCTCATCTCAACAATAAATCAAAAATTATCCTGGCATGGTAGCGCACGCCTGTAGTTCCAGCTACTTGGAAGGCTGAGGTGGAAGAATTGCCGGAGCCCAGCAAGTCGAGGCTGCGGTGGCCCAGAGTGTGCCACTGCACTCCAGTTGGGGCAATGGTGTGAGACTCCAACTCAAAAAATAAAATAAAATAAAAAATAAAACTCGTAAGAGAAGAAAAGGAAGGGAATGGATAGTTTGTAGTATTAAAGTATAAGGTGTCAGGGTAAGCCTCATTGAAAAGGTGACCTTTGAGCAAAATTCTAAAGGAGGTAAAGGAGTGAATCAGTGTAGTACCTGGGGGAAAAGTGATCCAGGCAGAAGGAAAAACCCATGCAAAGGTGCTGGGGAAGGAACATGCCTGGTGAATTCAAAGAATAGCAAGGAGCAAGGAGGTCAGTGTGGCTGGAGTGGGGTGAGCAAAGGGGGCGGGCGGTGCTAAAGGGATATGATCAGAGAAGGAACAGGTCAGGTCACATAAGGCCTTGGAAGCCACTGTAAGGACTTTGGCTTTAATTTGGAGTGAGACAGGAAGGAGCCAGAGTAGGGTTTTAGATAAAAGAGAGAAAAGAGTTGACTTACATTTTTAAAGGATCCCTCTGGCTGAGTTGAGAATAGACTGGTTTTTACTTTAAGTGGAGATTTCTGCTTTCACTTAAATTTTGACCTCTGAAGATTTTCTGCTTTCTTGTAAGCCTGGGATGCATTTTTCTTTGTTAGCAGGGAGGCTGCTCTGAGTATCTAGTCTACCACATTGCTGGAAGCACAAAGCTGCTGTCAAAATAGTGTGGAAGACACCAAACAAAGGGAAAAAAAAAATCAAAATAACAGAATAAGACTAGTTGGAAAAAACAAATGTACAGTATGGCAAAGGAGAAATTTTAAAGGGGTTGGAAATCAATGGTTAAGAAGACAAGAAAACCCCACATTCCTATAAAAAATAAAAGTTTATAAAGAAGAAAGAAGGCAAGAACTAACCAGGTCCACATTTTTTTAATGATTATGTTGCCTGACTTCCCCCAGCTATGTTAAAATTGTACATTTTTATAGTACAAAGCATGTTTATATATATATATATATATATATATATTATAGAGAGATAAATTGTTAAATCAAGCTAACTAACATAGTCATTATCTCATACATATGCTTATCATTTTTTGTGGAGAAAACATTTAGGATCTACACTCTTAGCAGTGTTCAAGTATATAATAGAGTATTGTTAACTATAGTCACCATTCTGTACAATAGATCTCCAGAACTTATTCATCCTAACTGAAACTTGGTACGTTTGAGTAACATTTCCCCATTTACCTTCTGTACCTCCAACCACCATTCTACTCGCTGCTTCTATGAGTTCAACTTCTTTAGACTCTACATATAAGTGAGATCATGCAGTATTTGTCTTTCCACTGCTGGTTTATTTCACTTAACATAATGTCTTCTAGGATCATCCACATTGTTGTAAATGAATGACAACATTTCCTTCTTTTATAAGGATAAATAGTATTAGAACTCTACTGTGTATTCTGTATACATATAAGTAGGGGACTCAAAAATTTGAAATTATCTTTTGGAGGGCAGGCCCCATGTAGTACAGGCTTCCCCTGCTCGGTAAGAGTTCTAGGAACCCATCAGCATCAGTGTTCCAGTTAGCATTGTGGTGAGAGGTTGTGTTCGGCTTCAGTGAATTTTTTTGGAGACTCTTCCAATGTCTTTGCCCATTTCATGATGGGTGATTTATAAGCGCTCCTGCCCAAACAACACTGAGTGTTCAATAGTTTTTAATCAAATATGGCAAGACTCCCATGCCCCACCTTCCCTATTCACCCATTCTTGCCCCAAGATAGATATATATATGTATTTTTTTTTTTGGTTTCCCAAATGAAAAATTCCTCCTAGGGAAACATTTTGCCAGTATGGAAGAGGTGAAACAAAAAATGGCAGAAACATTAAAAGGCATCAAAATTAATGAGTTCAAAACTGTTTTGAGCAATGGAAAAAGTGTCTCAATAGGTGTATTGCATCAAATGGAGAGTACTTTGAAGGTGACTCAAATCTAAACATGTTTGATAAATAAAAAACATTTTTTGGATCCTCCTCCTCATATGTAAGATGTCATCTGCGTGCCGGGCTCAGGTGGCTCAGCCTGTAATCCAGCGCCTTTGGGAGGCTGAGGTGAGTGGATTGCCTGAGACCGCGGGTTCGAGACCCGCCTG
>NW_007087404.1:106089-107431 GCF_000164805.1 Carlito syrichta | reverse complement strand
CAAAAAAAAAAAAAAAAAAGATGTCATCTGCAAACAGTTTTATATCTTCCTTTCCAATTTGGATGCCTTTTTAAAATTTTTACATTTTTAAATTTTTTTAATTTTTGAGTTGGAGTCTCACTCTACTATCTAGGCTGGAGAGCAGTGGAATGCTCCTGGCCACTGCAGCCTCGACCTGCTGGGCTTAGGCGATCCTTCTGCCTCAGCCTTCCAAGTAGTTAGAACTACAGGCATGTGCCACTGGCCCAGCTAATTTTTTGATTTATTGTAGAGATGGGGGGTCTCACCAAGTTGCCCAGGCTGATCTCAAACCTGTGAGCTCAGGCAGTCCTCTCACCTCGGCCTCCGTGAGCCACTGCACCTGGCCCTTGGTTGCCTTTTATGTCTTGCCTAATCACTCTGGGTAGGACTTCCAGTACTATATTAAATAGAAGTAGTGAAAGTGAGCATCTTTGTAGTTTCAGATCTTAGGATCCTCATTGAGTAGTGACATTAGCTGTGGGCTTGTCATATATGGCCTTCATTATATAGAGGTATATTCCTTCCATACCTAATTTGCTGAGAGTTTTTATCATGAAAGGATGCTGATTTTGTCAAATATTTGTTCTTCATCTATCGGGATGATCAGATAATTTTTATCCTTCATCTATCGGGATGATCATATAATTTTTATAATGTAGTGTATCACATTAATTGACTCACGAATGTTGAACTATCCTTGCATCCCAGTGATAAATTCTACTTGATTGTGGTGTATGATCCTTTTAATGTGCTTTTGAATTTGGTTTGCTAGTATTTTGTTGAAGATTTTTGCATCTATGTTCATCAGAATATTAGCCTGTAATTTTCTTTTCTTGTAGTGGCTTTGTCTGGCTTTGTCATCAAGGTAATTCTGGTCTTGTAAAATGAGTTTGGAAGTGTTCCAACCTCTTCAATTTTTTGGAAGAGTTTGAAAAAGATTGGCAATTAATTATTCTTTACATGTTTGGTAGAATTCATCAGTGACTCCATTAAGTACTGGGTTTTTCTTTGTTGAAAAATGTTTGATTACTGACTCAATCTCCTCCTCATTATTGATCTGCTCATATTTTCTATTTCTTTATGATTCATTCTTGACATTCAGTCTTTATAGATAGTATATGACTAGAAATTTTTTCATTTTGTCTAGGTTATCCAATTTGTTGGTGTATAATTGTTCATAGTAGTCTCTTGTAATCCTTTGTATTTCTGTGGTGTCAATTGCAATGTCTCCTCTTTTTTTTTTTTTCTGAGTCTAAATCCATGCTATTGCAATGCATTCCAGACAGTCACACCTTTCTTTTTTTTTTTTTTTTTTTTTTTT
>NW_007087404.1:83726-105758 GCF_000164805.1 Carlito syrichta | reverse complement strand
CTCCCAAAGGCACGGGATTACAGGCTGAGCCACCGAGCCCGGCTTGATTTTTTGATTTATTGTAGAGATGAGATCTCGCTGCCCAGGCGGGTCTCGAACTTTCAAAGCATTAAAAACTAGAATAAAATAGAATGGCAAGTAAGAAAGCCCAGTCTTGGCAGCAGAAGGAGGGACTCTCGGTGTGGACTGGAGTGACTAGAGCTTGTATTCCCAAGATTCTCATAAAGCTCTCATGATATTTGTCCCTTCTGGGAATCTCCCTATACTCAACCATTTCTTGCATTTATGAAGGTTGATACAGATTTATTGAACTGCATCTTTACAAAATAAATATATATCATTTTAGAGTACTCAATGAATATTTTAAATGTTTATGTATTTAAAAGACCACCTAATATGCCAGTATTTAAAGAAAACCATATGTTCACAATATGTTTTTTTGTTTTTTTGTTTTTGGGGGTTTTTTTGAGTTGGAGTCTCACTCTGTCGCCCAGGCTGGAGTGCAGTGGCATGCTTCTGACCACTGCAGCCTCAACCTGCTGGGCGCAGGTGATTCTTCCACTTCAGCCTTCCAAGTAGCTGGAACTACAGATGCATGCTACCGTACCCAGCTAATTTTTTTATTTATTGTAAAGACGAGGCCTCACTATGTTGCCCAGGCTGGTTTCAAACCCATGGACTCAGATAATCCTCTTGCCTCATCTTCCCAAAGTGCTGGGATTATAGGCTTTAGCCACGGCACCCACCCACAATACATGTTTTTTAGAAGTGAAAAACAAAATGAACTATGACACTTTTTTAAAGAGAAGAAATAAAAGTAAGTTTTAACAATAGTCATCTCCAAGTGGTGGTAGTAGTGAATTATTTTATTTTACTGTTTGTGTTACATTTTCTCTAATAAACATTCTGTTTCTATAAGAGAAAAAATGTATATATAAAATAAAGATAATTTCCAGGTATGGTGGGTCATGCCTGTAATCCCAGCACTTTGGGAGGGAGGCTGAGGTAAGAGGATTGCTTGAGCCCAGTAGTTCAAGACCAGCCTGGGTAACATAGCAAGACCTCACCTCTACAATAAGTTTTTTTTTTAAAGTAGCCAAGTGTGGTGGCACACACCTATAGTCACAGCTATTCAGGAGGCTGAGGCAGAAGCCTGAGCTCAGGTGATGGAAACTGTGGTGAGCCATGATTATGCCACTGCACCCTAGCCTGGGCAACAAAGTGAGACCTCACTCAGATCATCATCATCATCATCATCTATAACCAGCAGAGCACACACAAAAAAGAGACAGATTTCCTTACTATTAATTACAACACACTTGCTTAAGACATGTGCTAGTGTGCTGAAACTTCTATGAAAGAATAACTAAGAATCACAAAACTAAAGTAATAAACCAATAGATTGAAAAAACATGTGTATCAAACATCACATTAAATACATGCACACATGTGTATGCAAGGTCATCTCTATTTGTAAGGAAAAATAGCCAGACTTCCCAAATTAGAAGACTAGAAGATATAAAAAGTCATTGACATCAAAGGAAATAAAACAACAAACAAAACCAAAATGCTCTAACCTTGTCAAAGTCACAGAAATGAAAGAAAAACTGAGGTATACCATTACAGATAAATTAGCCAACAAGAAAAAGGTCATTAGCAGGCAATGTCTGTGGGCTTATTGTGAAGTGGACACAAATGGTAACAGTACATATTAGTTCATGCTTTTGGAAAAATAATCTGGCAATATGCACCAAGAAGCCTAAAAATGCTCTTATCTTTTTACCCAGTAATACTTCCAGGGACTCACCACACGAAAATAGTTTTAAAAATTGATAACCTTTAAGCATGTAAATCAAGCCAGTCATGCAGAGATTAGCAAAGAGCATTCTAGATGGAGGGACTATTCATGGAAGCATGAATAAGAATAACAAAAAATTAACAATGCCTAAATGCTCAACAGTAGAGCAACTTTACAAGGAGTTAGTAATTTTCTAGAAAAATAGTTAAGAGCTTTTTCTCTGGCCCCAGACAGATAATCAAAGATGAGTAAAACATGAACTCTATCTCCAAGGGACTCACAGTCTACAGTTAATAGGCATTATCCCTTATTGAGTATGTGACTTTGAAAAAGATTCTTTTACCTCCCTAAGTCTCAGTTTTCTCATTGTCAAAGAGAAGATTGATAATGGTACAGTCATGTGTCACATAAAGACATTTCAGTCAACAAACCAACCATATGTATGATGGTGGTCCCATAAGATTGTAATGAAACTAACCAGGTGTGGTGGCTCACACCTGTAATCCCAGCACTTTGAGAGGCCAAGGCAGGAGGATTGCTTGAACCCAGGAGTTTGAGACCAACCTAGACAACATAGTGAGGCCTCATCTCTACTAAAAATAAAAAATTGCCTAGGCCTGGTGGTTTACCACCATCTCTAGCCTCAACATCCTGGGTTCAGGCAATTCTCCCACTTCACCCTCCTGAGCAGCTGGGACTACAAGCACGTGCCACCACCCCTGGCTAATTTTTTAATTTTTGTAGAAACAAGGTCTCACTGTGTTGCCTAGGCTATTCTTGAACTCCCAGGCTCAAGCAATCCCCCCACTTCAGTCTTCCAAAGTGCTGGAATTACAGGCATACCCAGTCCTACTTATATAATTTTTTTTTTTAATCTACCCATTTCTAACATATACTGAGCACTCACATGTGTGCCACATTCTGTACTGGGGAAGCAGATATGGTTTCTGCCTTCAAGGGTCTCACAGTGTAGTAGATAATTCATTCATAATTCATTTGACAAATATGTGTTGAGCACTTCCCATGTGCCAAGCACTGTGCCGGGGGCTGGAAACTCAGAGGCAGCTCATTGGACAAGGTAGTTATCCTCAGAAAGCCTACCTTTAGGTTAAGAGAAAAACACAGCAACCAAATGCACTGTGTGGACCCTCTTTGGCCCCTGAGATCAGTAAATCAGCTATTAAGAACCTTTTATGTCCGGAGGACATGATGGTTCACACCTGTAACTCCCGCACTTTGGAAGGCCAAAGCAGGAGGATTGCTCGAGCCTAGGAGTTCAAGACCAGCTTAGGCAACATAGTAAAACCTCATCTCTACAAAAATATTTAAAAAGTAGCCAGGCCTCCCAGCTACTCAGGAGGGTGAAGCAGAAGGATCACCTGAGCGCAAGAAGGCTGAGGCTGCAGTGAATCATGTTTGTGCCACTGTACTCCAGCCTGGGCAACAGAGTGAGACCCTGACTCAAAAAAAACAAAAAACTGTTTATGAGCCAGTTGGGGATATCTGAACACTGATGATGGGGGAATACCAAGGAATTGTTCGTTTTTAATTTGATAATGGAATTGTGATTTTTTCAAAGTCTTTATCTTTTAGAAATACATACTGCACTAAAATATATTTTTTAAAATTCTACAATATTGATTCTGTACTTTTCTCATGATGTTGTTGTAGCTTTTTTATTAATCTCTCTCTCTCTCTCTCTCTCTCTCTCTCTCTCTCTCTCTCACACACACACACACACCTGTTTCTATGTAACAAGATTTTGTTTCCAAAGCACAAATAATTCTTACTTATTAACCTCTGCAGCCCACAACACATTGCTTTGCATATTGAAGAGTACTCAAGTATTTGTTGAATTTTTTTAAAAAAGAAAGAAACACAAACAAAAAAGGGCCAAATGTGGTGCAATAATAAGAGAAATATACCTTGAGCCAAGGGTCATGTTCAGTACAACTTTTATACTTGAGGTCTAAAAACAAAGTTCCTGGGAGGGAAGAGCAGGGATGTAAAGCTGCCATGCCACTCGTGAGGGCCTTCCTTGGGGAAGAAGGCACAGGTGTCCTGGGGCAGGCTGAGTCCCTGTGACACGCTCCCAGTACCACAGGAGCCAACTAATTGCGTATGTTGTATGTTGTCATCCACACAATATATGTCTCCACCACCAGACCATGGGCCCCACCCTGCATCCGCTCATGTGGCTGGATTCAGAGAGCAGTTCAGAGCCCAAAGGAAGAAACCATGGAATCTCCCAAAGGAGGAACATCGCAGACCATGAAGAGAGCCAGTAACTTCCTGGTGCCCAAGTCAG
Organism: Carlito syrichta; assembly: GCF_000164805.1. Lineage (NCBI taxonomy): Eukaryota > Metazoa > Chordata > Mammalia > Primates > Tarsiidae > Carlito > Carlito syrichta. The sequence continues at coordinate 101,652 of NW_007087404.1, read as the reverse complement.
GATGCCAGCTAGCGATAAGTCAAAGCAGAGATCCTGGTGGGGTGTGTGGTAGTGGGCTGGTATCATAGTCTTGCTCTTCTGAGGAGCCAATGAAAGGAAGGGAGAGGGGGTGAGAGATGGCATGCAACAGGAAGAGGGCCACTGGATGGGGAGAGGAACTGGCAAACAATGGCTGTCTGCTCTGTAACCCGGGCTTGCTGGCCCAGGTTGGCCTGATTCCTTCTCCATGTAGTAGGATGTGGGCTACCACAAGAATGCAAGCAATGCCAGTGTGTCAGAGTAGAAAACTGAATTCCTCAGCACATCTGGGAGGTTTACTCACACCAGCAGCCATAGGCGTGTTTATAGAGTGAGGACCCATTAAGCACATTCACAGTGCCTGGGCACTTGGAGGAGGAAGGGAGGAGTCTTTTCTGCCTGCAGTGGGATAAGGTGCAGGAAGAGCTACAAAGAGGAGTTGATTTTCAAAACCCATCTGACTGGTTCTTGAAAAACCGGGTAGGATGGGAAGGGAAGGAAAAACAGTGATTGCTCACAAGGACCTAGACGCTGGTGAGGCACTTGGAGGAAAATTTCCTTCCAGGAAGAAGAGCTGCACAAACAAAGGCCTAGAAATGGGAAAATACATCGGCACATCTGGATTTCTTTCTCCTCTTAAAGTTGCCCTTAAAGATGCTGGGTTCCACAGGCTAGAAAGAACATTTTATCTATTCCAGTTCTCTGGTTAATACAGAAAAACCCATTACAGATGAACTGTTAGACTTCTAGGAATTTACCCCAGGGCAGTAACCGGAGATGTATGTCAACATATATTCACAACGCTCAAAAACAGGAAACCAATGGCCAGCCACTAGAGTTAGGTTGGTTAAAATACCATGTAGTCATCAAAAAGCATGTTGTCAAAGATTAGTGACATGGAAATAGCTACATCCCATATACATTTTTTAAAAAGCAGGTTATAAAACAACATGACTTCAACTTTATGAAAAAATTATAATAATATTTTAAAAAGAATTAAAAGGAATGTTCAGTCTATCTCTGTGTAGTAGGATTACGGGTGGTAACTTTCTTCAACTTTGTTTTCTATTATCTACAATAAATAGGTTTTTAAAAATTAGATAAAAGTCCAGCAGATGTTATTGTAACATACACACACACACAATTGAAAATAGGCCCCCATGGGGTAGGCTCACCTTCTGCAGGATGGGGGTAGGGCAGATGTTGTCAAACAGGACTGAGTTGAAGATCCCATACACGCCCTCATCGAGGTGGTACATGATGGTCTTGGTGGAACCGTTTTCCTCTACGGGGAGGGGAGGGGTCAGGGGCAGCATAAGTAGCAACATGGGAGGGTTGTCATGGGGAGCTGGCTCAGCAGTGGGTTCAGCAAGAATCCTGGTTCTATGAAGCAAAAGGGCTGCCCTTCCTCAACCACAGGTGGGTCCTGCAACAGAACCCAGCAACCATCCTCCTGATGACATGGGTTCACTTCCATGTTGGGACATTCAACCTTACAGTCAAGATACCCTGCCCAGGACGCACTTCCCTGCCCACATCTGAACCCCTAGGTACTCCAGCAAAGGCAGAAGAACAGCCCACACAAACTCAAGACCCCAAGAGGTTAAGCCACTTGCTCAAAGGCACACCACAGGACAGTGGGTGAGCTGGGATGGGAAGCCAGTTCTCTTGGTTGGACTGTCTGGGACAATTCCCCAGGTCTATAAAGGAGGCCAGAGGAATGCTATCCCTACACACACACAGGGCATTCTACCTGAAGTTCACCACCCCTCCACATGAATTCTCTCTGGGGAAGAGTGCCCAGTCCTGCCTCAGGGTCCCAGAGAAGAGGGTAAAGCCCCAAGATCAGAGTCCCTCACACTTCTCACTCACAGGGCTGCTGGGAGGTCAGACCTATCAAGAATGACAGGGAAAAGCAATTTGGGCCCAGAAACTCAGCCTGACCTAAACTTGAATCCCAGCACTGTCCTGTGACTTTGGGCTAGTGACTTAACCTCTCCCTGACTACATCCTGTCATTTTTAAAGTGGACTCAAACAAATAAAAGTTGTCATTAGTTATTTTCACTACAGTATAAGTGGTAGGGTGAGTAAGAGCCTGTACTTTGGAGAGGAGACTGACATGGTGTCAAATGCAGGTTTTACTTCTTACTAGCTATTAAGCAATTTACTTGTATTCTCTTTGGCTCTCAGTTTCCTCATCTATAAAATGGGGTCAATATTCTGTGGACTAGAATATTCTACTATTGACTGCAAGCCAACATTCTAGTCTCCCCAAGGTCATTTGATCTCAATCTTCACAAAATATGAACACACCTAAGAAAAAAGGCTTGCTTAGCATCTTGGGGTAGGGGGACTTGATTGTAAGATTTCCTCAAGCAAGGACCCATTCTCCAGGTTCCCCCCACTCACCACCACTGGTCAGCCAGTCACTGCTTCAAGGGAGAACAGGGCTCCACTGCCTATCTGGCACCTACCCTCCCTGCCAGCCTGGTCCAGAAGAACCTCCTTCTTGGCAGTGATACTGACTGCCACAGTGAAGGCCGAGGTCACATAGTAGCGCCCCAGTTCAGCAAGGATGTCCACACCACAGCCCTCTGGGAAGTACAGGTCCAAGGCTGAGTTGATCACAGAAGCAATCTGGTGGGAGGGGAATAGGAGTGACAATCACATGCTTGAAATGCAGGGTTTATGCTGAAGACTTGCTACAACTACAACTCTATTTCTTGAAAGCACCTTTAATTTCAGGAAGAAGGGCTTGGCAGCTGTTAAGGCCCCAGCAGGTAACTGCAGACAGCTGGTCACGAAGGTAGGAAGGGGACAGAGCTGGGTCAAGACTTACCTCATTCTTGGGTAAGGCGCCCTCCTCAATCCCCCCAAAATGGGAAGGGACACTCTTCATATCACACTTGGGACTCAGATTCCAGAAGCCCTGATGTGGATCTTTCCTCCAAAAATAGGCAATCTATTAAACACAGTTGCTCCTTGACCAACACAGGTCTGAATTGTGTGGATCCACTTAAATATGGATTTTCCTCCACCTTGGCCACCCCTGGGACAGCAAAATCAACCCTCCTCTTCCTCCTCCTCCTCCTCTACCTATTCAATATGAAGATGATGAGAATGAAATCTTTATAATGATCCTCATTCACTTAATGAATAATAAACATATTTTCTCTTCCTTATTATTTTCTTAATAGCATTTTTTCTTTTGCTTACTTTATTGTAAGAACATAGTACATACCACATATAACATACAAAATGTGTTAATTAACCATTTATGTTGTTGGCAAGACTTCCAGTCAACAGTTAGCTCTTAGTAGCTAAATTTTGGGGGAGTCACAAGTTATGTGCAGATTTCTTACTGTGGAGAGGGATCAATGACACTAAGCCCTGCATCGTTCAAGGGTCAGCTGTAATACATTTGATTACAGAAAATTCAGAAAATACAGAAAAGGAAGAATATAAAGTCACTCCTAATTCTATAACCCAGCTGAACCTAATCATTGTTCACTTTTTGGAGTAGATTCCTTAATTTTTTTCTACAAACAAATTATAACCATATTTATTATAACCATATTAAGTCTCTGTGTATGCCTTAGAGCTTGTTTTACTCAATAGACTGTGACAAATGTTTAACATTCGCTCCCCACATGAATAAATGTTTTGTCACTAAAATGCACCATAATTTAACCAATCCTGAGTATTATAATGACCAAGGAATCCACTGGACTTCTGTTATGAACAAAGCTGCAATGCTCATCTTGGAGGTGAATTATTTGTGTCTGTCCCCAATTATCTCCTTAGGGTCAATTCCTAGATGTGGATAGTCTCAGAGGAAGCATGTCCTAAGGAGCAGTGACCTCTAGTGGTTAGGGTGGGAATTGCTCTGACACGCTTGACTTCCTTTCACACGTGGGAAGGAGAGAGAATGGAGAATGGGTCGGAGTGGACCCAAGGGTCCCTGCCTTTCCACTTGATTTTTCATCAGTCCACATGCGGGTGAATGGGCATACACAGATCCTTAAAGAGGCTTATGACTCATGAAACTATGTTCTGGTGAAACCTCAAATAGGCTGCTTAAGTGCATGAGCAGAGTCAGGCAGAGCCGGGTTCTGCTGTAGACTCAGAAAGTGATGCAACCCCTGTGAGCCTCAGCTTGCTCAGCTGGAGCACAGGGTTAATAAGAAATGAGCTGTCCGGTTAAAACCAAGCACAGCACATGGTACAGAGGACCTATGCACAGTGGGGTCCCTGTGATCCTTATCCCTCCCTACCCCTCTGTTGCCCCCCACAGAGCCCAGCAAGACACAGCACCAGGGTTACCTCTTCAAATCTCACTTTGGCCCCCTCCGTGCCAGGGAAGCCGCCGCCAAGGTCCAAGACGTGCATCCTGTGGCCCAGCTCGGTGCCCATTTCAAACACAAGCCGGGCGTCTGCGATGGACTGAGCATAGGCCTGAGGGTCAGGACAGCCACTGCCAACGTGAAAACTGGAAAGAGAGGAAGAGCCCTGGCTTACATGCAGGGCCCCAGGTGTCACCACCTCAGCCCCAGCCAGGACCAACTTGGCAGGCACATGGGACATTGTGCCCATTTTACAGATGCAGTGACTGAAGGTCTGAAACATTATATGGGTTCCCAGGGGTCACATGGCAAGTAATGAATGGACAGGAAGCTAAAGCCAAGGTCTCTTGGCTCCTCCCATCCCTCCATGTGGCTTCTAAAGATTATCCTTCTGGGATGAGAGCCAGGGCCCCAAAGTCAGCCAGATCTGGATATACCTCAGTTGACTGTGTGGCCTTGGCAAGTAACTCAGCCTGCCTTATTTTCGCTTTCTTGTCTATAATGCAGGGATAAGCCCCATACCACTCAAGGCCATGAGATAATGCACATGTAGCACTCAGCAACTGGTATACCCGAAGTATAGAATAAGTGAAACTATATTTTAGGTCATTATTATTACTTCTTCCATATATCTGAAAGAAAAGAAGCAGATCAAGGACATAGCTGCACAACACTTGTCCTACAGGCTGGCAAAATTCCCTTGAAGCCACGTCCCTGGGTGGGATTTCCTGGGACAAGACCTTGGGAACCGTGGGGTTGGGAACGGGCCATTCCAAACCTTCTTTCCAAAGAGAAGAAATTCTCAAATGGCAGAATTCCAGGCCCAGGGACAGGCCTTGCTTGGAGGCCTGGAGATGGTCTCATACAGAATTAATTCCTGGGCAGGAGGCAGTGGGCCTGCCATGGGTGGGGACGGCAGGGCTTCCCAGCGCTCACCTCACACCCACCACCTCCATGTGGCTCTTCTTGGCATTTTCAAGCAGATGTCTGCAGGATTTCAGCGGTACTCCAAACTTCAGGCTCAGGCGGCTCAGGGAGTGGGAGTCATCGGTGGCAATGCACAGAACCATCCTGGTGAGATAGGCAGTGCTCCCTCACTGAGGAAAACCTGCCTCCCCGCCCCAGCCTCGACTTCTATAATCGAGGGCTATGAACTGCATGACTCAGAGCTGCCCAGCCCCCACAGGTTCCCTGACTCCCTTTTCTCAGCCTGCACAGCCAACCAACCTCCAAATCCTGTCCAATCCATTCCCTAAGCATCCCTGGAACCCATCCCTGCAGCAGGGGCCAGGTCTAGACCTCATCAACTCTTCTCTGGGCAGTTCCAATTCCCCCAAATCAGCCTCCACATCAGTCAGAGTATTCAAATTCTTTGTGTATGAGAAGAACCATTTTTAGACAGTCTTAAGAAAACCTCAATTCATGATGGAAACTACTTTGGGTGAGCCAAAGTAGCTCACCACCTGGACTTCCCTACACCCCAAGGCCCCTCCCAAGAAGCCCCAGGGTATCTGGTAACCATGTAAAAGCCACTGCCAGAGTAAAACATCCAGTCCTGATCCCTTCTACAGTTCATTTGACTTGGAACCAGCCCCTGTCCTCTTCACCCCTCACCCATGCCACGTTCCAGTCTCACCAAATTTCAGCTCATCCCTCAAACCTCCCATGCTGTTTCCAATCTCCATGTGTTTGCTTATGCAGTTCACTATTTATTCTCTTCCCAAATTATTCCATTCCTCAAGGCCCACATCAAATGCCACCTCCTTCATGAAGCTTTCCTGACCACTCCCTCTGGCTCTCTCAAGTCTGTAACTTTGACCTCATTGACACTGGGCCTTACTCTGTCTGAGGCTGCAGCTAGTTATTTCTGCCTTTGTTCTACCCAGGCTGTAGCATCCAGAGTCCAGTCCAGGAGTACCTGCCCAAACTCCCACAACTGTGGTCAGGTCCAGGGCAGGATCCTCTGTCCCCTCTCCAGTTCTCCTCCCCCACCCCCCTGCCCTTACTCCCCAGCCCAGCCTCCCTACGAGCGGCTCTCAGCTTACTTGGCACTGGGGTGGCTCCTTACCACCTTTGCTAGCTCCATCTCATTGTCAAAGCTCAGCAGCCGGATCCCCTGCTTGGCAGCATACTTGATCTGTGCAATTTGCTTACAGGGGTTGGCATAGATGATCTTACTGGCAGGGACACCAATATGCTGGACCACCTCCATCTCTGCCTGTGGGGTCCCAAAGATGGGAGGTAAGAAGACACCAGGGCCCGCTGGCCCACAGAGCCCAAGGAAGCACAGATGAGGGTCAAAGTCACTGCTGTGCATTGGAGGCCCATAACAGGTTGGCCTCGCTCTAAGAAACAGATATATAGAAATCAGAACTTAGGCTGATTCTACCATTCTTTGATGGGCAGGGATGCCACGTACAGCCATGCAAGTGGTGCACTGCACAGTCCTAAGGGGCCTCATTCACAGGGAATACTAGGTAAGTATGTATATTTATTACAACTTTCTGGCAGTAAAGGGTCTTATTCTAACAAAAATCAGTATATATATTATAATAATTAAGTGTCTTAAGGAAGGGGTACATTTTCTTTTTGTTTGCTTGATTGTTTGAGTCAGAGTCTCACTCTGATGCCCAGGCTGGAGTGCAGTAGCATGCTCATGGCCACTGCAGTCTCGATCTGCTTGGCTCAGGTGATCCCTCCACCTCAGTCTTCCAAGTAGCTGGAACTGCAGGCGTGCACTACCATGCCCGGCTTATTTTTTTATTTATTGTAGAGACAAGGTCTCACCAAGTTGCCCAGACTGGTCTTGATCCCCCGAGCTCAGGCAATCCTCTCACCTCGGCCTCCCAAAGTGCCAGTATTACAGGTTTGAGCCACATTTTCCAATTCACACAAAGGCACTACATGGACTCATGGTAGCCCTGATGACAGGCTTCTGACACATTTTCCTGGCAGATTTAAATGCTTAAAGAATATCACTTGAGAAACAGTATGGAAGTTTCTCAAAAACCTAAAAATAGAACTACCATATGATCCAGCAATGCATACTTGATATATATCCAAAGGAAATAAAATCAGTGAATAGAAGAGATATCTGCACCCCCATGTTCATTGCAGCATGTTCCACAAGAGCCAAGACAAGGAATCAACCTATGCATCCATCAGTGGAGGAAAGGATAAGCAAAATATGGTGTATATACACAATGGAATATTATTCAACCTTCAAAAAGAAGGAAATTGTCTGGGCTCAGTGACTCAGCCTATAATCCCAGCACTTTGGGTGGCCGAGATGAGTGGATTGCCTGAGCCCACGGGTTCAAGACCAGCCTGGGCAACTTAGTGAGACCTCATCTCTACAATAAATTAAAAAATTAGCTGGCGTGGTAGCGCACACCTGTAGTTCTGGCTTCTTGGAAGGCTGAGGTGGAAGGATCACCTGAGCCCAGCAGGTCGCCATTGGACTCACCGTGTGCCATGGCAATGCAGCCTGGGCAACCGAGTGAAACTCCAACTCAAAAAAAAAAAAAAAAAAAAAAGAAGGAAATCAATGTAACAGCATAGATGAACCTGAAGGACAGTATGTTAAGCGAAATAAGCCAGACACAGAAAGACAAATATGCATGATTTCACTTATAAGTGGAATCTAAAAATGTCAAACTCAGAAAAACAGAGAGTAGAATGGTGGTTGCCAGGGTCTGGGTGGAGGGTGGCAGTGGGAAGATGCTGGTTACAGATATAGAGTTAGGAGGAATAAGGTCAAGAGGCCCATAGTACATCATGTTGGCTATAGCTAATAACAATGTACTATATGCCTGGAAATTGCTAACAGAGTAGACCGCAGGTGTTCTCACCACAAAAAATAATAAGCATATGAATTAATGCATATGTCACTTAGCTTGATTTAACCATTTCACAACGTATGCTTCCATCAAAACATCATGTTGTATGCCATAAATATATGCAACTTTTATTTGTCACCTTAATAAATAAGTAAGAATATTACTGGAGAGATCACCCAACTCCAAAGGCTTACTCCAAACTGGGTGTGAGTGTGGTGGCTGGCCCAGCCCCGGTCTCCTTGAGCCTCTTCTTCCTCACCTTTATGCAGCATGGCCCCCTGGGATTTCTGCATTAACAATTTGGATAATGATGACGGTGGTGACGACAGCAATCACATTCACTGAGGGCCTATCATAAGCAGGCCCTGAATAAGATGCTTTACATCAAGTGTTGCAAATTTTTTCTATAAAGGCCAGAGTAAATATTTTAGGTTTTAAGAGCCAGTCTCTGTCACAACTGCTCAACTGTCACCATAGCACCAGAGTAGGTAGCCATAGACAATGCACAAATGAATGAGTATGGCTGTGATCCAATGACACTCTGCAAAACCAAGGGGCTGACTGGATTTGGCCCTGTGTCCACAGCGTGCGAGGCCCTGCTTTTGACTGACCATTCTAGTCAAGCCTTACAACAACCCATTCAAATAACATTAGCTTCACCCTACAGAGAAGGAAACTGATGCTCAGAGGGGCTGTAGCAAGTAGGCGGCAGAAGCAACTCCCACACTCAAGTCTGATTTTTCATGAATAAAGAAAAGAAGAGCAAGCCCGTTTGGAAACACAACAGTTGGAATCATAAGAGTCATTTTTGGCCACCCTGAGTGTGTAATAAGAGTCTAATTTTAATTTAGCAACTTTTCAGCACTAGGTATTTATACATATATATTATTTCACATAATCCCTATAACTATGCTATGAAATATTTACTGGCTGCATTTTACAAAGGAAAAACTGAGTTCAGTGAGGTCCCCTGTCTGTGGCGACACAGCCAGTAAGTAGCAGAGTGGAACACAGAGATCTGGCTCCAGAGCTGGGCCCACTACCACCACAGCTTGCTTCCCAAAGACAGATACACGCCCACCCGAATCCGAGTGACTGTGGACATGTGCTTTTGCTGCCTGCCTCACCACACGAGAGGAGATGGAGAAGTAACAAGAGCACTTTGGGGACCTGTGACTGAGCTTTGATTATAAACATTTAAACAAGTGTCATCATTCCCAGAAGGCTTATCCTATGGGATAAATATTTAATGCAATGCCAGCCATTACATTAAATATTTTATATACAACCTCATTTCATCTTCATAACAATCTTATGAGGTAGGAAACAGAGGCTCAGAGAGGTTAAGTGACTCATCCGAAGTCACACGGTTTCTAAGTGGCACAGTTTCTAATGGTGGTCTACAGTCCACCATTCTACTCTCTGTTTTTCTGAGTTTGACATTTTTAGATTCCACTTAGAATTTACTGATTCTAACTATCAGACCCTGGTATACCAGCTCCTAACCACAGTGCTCTAATGGGGAATACACCCTCAGTGCTGCGTTGACAGGTATCTTGAGTTGCCAGGCTCTGTGACAGGTGCTCATGAAAACAAGTGGAGAATAAAACAAGCAGAGTCTGAACCCATGGGACTTTCGGGCTGTGGGGGGACAGGCAGATCTGAATGAACACTGAATAGTGATGCAATTACAAATGGCTACAAGCCGTGAAGTACAGGCTACAAGAAGATGCGAGAGTTCTGGGTGTGAGGGGCAAAGGACAACCTTTCTGGGGATCAGAGATTTAAGCTGAACCTGGCAGGAGGCCTCAGGGAAGACGCCAAGAGGGAAGTCAGGAATACAAGAATGTTTCCAGTAGAGGAAGCAGCCGTGCAGAGGCTCTGAGGCAAGAAGTGTGCAACCTGATCCAGGAACAGAGGACCTGGAGTAGCTGAGCAGCACGAGGAGGTGGGGAAGGGAGATCAGAGGGAAGTGGGAAAAGTCACTGAGGAAACCAGGAAGGCCACACAGGGATTTATATTTCACCTGCATGTGACGGGAGAGTTTGAAGGGTTTCTGGAAGGGAAATGACATGGTCAAATTTGCATTTTAAATGCAAGATCTAAATGCCCATCACTCTGGCCACCTGAGGAAAGGCCCAAGGGGATTCTGGGGCTGTCACAACCATCCTGGGAAAGATGACAGAGCCAGCTAAGGGGCACTTCATGAGGGCTGGAGATGGGGGGTGCCGCTAAACACTCTGGATTTCTGGCATCTTCTGGTATCAAGTCAACTGGAGAGACAGGAGATGAAAATGTGGGAGGTGGTGGCATATTGATGGTATTTAAAGCCATGGGAGGAGATGTAATTTCATAAGAAAGTGAGTTTATAAGAAAGGGAGGCCTGAGATAGAATCCAGAACAGGGCCACCATTCAAAGAACCACAGCAGACAGGAAGAGCCAGCTCCCAGGACCTGCAGCAGGAAGAAGGGAGAACCAATGAATGCAGATTATAAATGTCATTCTTGTAAAAGCAAACCCTGTTTTTACAAGGGTTGTAAGGATGAAAGGAGCTGTCTTAATTGTCAGAAGTGCCTGGTGAGGGTGGGACAGGGGTAGAGCAGCATTCACTTTTCTCTTACATACTTCTGAAGTCTCTAAGAGAAGGAGTGTATGTTATTCTTGAGTATTTTTTAAAAGAGTATGCTGACTGGGTACGGTGGCTCACACCTGTAATTCCAGCACTTTGGGATGCCAAGGTGAGAGGATTGCCTGAGCCCAGGAGTCCAAGACCAGCCTGAGGAACAGAGTCTACAAAAATCAAAAAATTAGCTGGGTGTGGTGGCACACACCTGTCATCCTCACTACTCAGGAAGCTGAGGCAGAAGGATCACCTGAGTCCAGAAGGTGGAGGCTGCAGTGAGCTGTGACTGTGCCATTGCACTCCAACCTGGGGTGACAGAGTGAGATCCCAACTTAAAAAAAAGAAAAGATTATGCTGTTGTGTTGAATGTTGTTGAGAAATTAGATTAAAAGAAGACTAAGGAGTATCCCCCATAAATGCATCTTCAAAATACATCTTCAAAACCTGCTGGCTGGGCACAGTGACCCACGCCCAGCACTTTAGGAGGCCGAGGTGAGAGGATTGCCTGAGCCTATGGGTTTGAGATCAGCCTGGGCAACTTTGACAACCTCATCTCTACAATAAATAAAAAAATTAGCTGGGCGTGGTAGCACGTGCCTGTAATTCCAGCTACTTGGAAGGCTGAGGTGAAAGGATTACCTGAATCCAGCAGGTCAAGGCTGTGGTGGCCGTGAGTGTGCTGCTGCACTCAGCCTAAGTGACCAAGTAAGACTCTAACTCAAAAAAAAAAAAAAAAAACACCTGCTGAGTTTAAAGCCATTGAGAAACAGTACATACCAAATAAACACATTTTATATTTTGTTACAAAATCACAAACTTTTTTTTTTTTGAGTTGGAGTCTTACTCAGTTGCCCAGGCTGGAGTCCAGTGACACACTCACAGTCACCCAGCGTCAACCTGTAGCTGGAACTACAGGCACGCACTACCATGCCTGGCTAATTTTTTTTTTGTAGAGACAAGGTCTCACCAAGTTGCCCAGGCTGTTCTCGAACATGTGGGCTCAGGCAATCCCCTCACCTCGGCCTCCCAAAGTGCTGGGATTAAAGGCTTGAGCCACCGCACCTGGCCCACAAAATATTTTATATGTTTTCTGTGGATCATTTATGTAAATATCTTTTAAATACTACATATCCACCAAACCCATCAGAGTGATTATCTATGGAAACATAAAGCTGATGCCCTACTTTGTTTTGGGGAGAATGAATTCATGTACAATTTGAATAATTCACAATTAATGTTTCAAGTGAAGTGCTCATAGTATCCTGAAGATCACTGGGGACCTTGGTAAGAGGAAATTCTTTGGATCAATGAGAGTGAAGGCTGGGAAACAATGACTTTAGGAGCAGGTACTGAAGAAGAGAGACAACAAGAACAGACAACTCTGCTGGGTTTGGCCATGAAGAAGGAGTGAGGAATTGGGCTGGAGGTGGTGTCCAGAAAAGGGTTTTTAAGATGAGAAGACGCTGAGAGAGACAGCAAGAGGGCAAGGAATGGGGACAGGAAAGATGATACAAGGTCCTGTGGAGGTGGCTGGGTGGACCAGAGGCCCCATGCAAGCTGTGGCCTGTGCCCTGGCCCCTGTCGAATGCATATCTGTCTTTACAGTCAGCCCTAGTTCCTGCCCAGCCCTGGATCAGTGTCCTGTAAGGCAAGGGTCCCCAACCCCCAGGTCATGGACCAGTACCAGTCCGTGGCCTATTAGAAATTGGGCTGCACAGCAGGAAGTAATCAGTGGGCGAACAAGCAAAGCTTCATCTGTATTTATAGCCGTTCCCCATCGCTCGTTATACTGCTTGAGCTCTGTTTCCTGTCAAATCAGCAGCAGCATTAGATTCTCATAGGAGTGCAAACCCTATTGTGAACTGTGCATGCAAGGGATCTAGGTTGCGTGTTCCTTATGAGAATCTAATGCCTGATGATCTGAGGTGGAGCTGAGGCGGTGATGCTAGCACTAGGGAGCAGCTGCAAATACAGAGGAACATTAGCAGTGAGGTTTGACTGCACTGTCCCACCCCGACCCCCATCCCGGTCCGTGGAAAAATTATCTTCCACAAAACTGGTCTCTGATGCCAAAAAGTTTAGGGGCCCACTGCTCTAAGGCCACCGGTGCTGTTACGCATGGCCACCCACTATGGCCTACCAGAAGAGGGCAGCCTCGGCCTTCCAATAAAAGCTGTAAGTCCTGGGAACCAACTCAACGAGTGCATTGACGTGTCTGCTTGATCCCACTGCAGGGAGGGGCTTGGGCCTCTCCTGGCCCTCACAATTAGCTGAGGGCATCCATCACTAGCTATGTCCCAGATCAGCCATCCCCCCTATGAGGACCTTGGAGAAGACAGCAGCGATAGAGTCCAAGACCACATTGCTAGACTCTAACTGCCACGTCTCAGTGCATGACCCTGGTACATGACCTCCATGCCTCATTTCCTTATGTGTTACACGTGGCCACACCAGGCTGTTGTCAGAATTCTGGAAGAAAATCATTACCTCACAGGGTAGTTGCGAGAATAAAATGAGATCCTGTGCAGAAAATGCTTGACAAAGCTCCTGGCACAAGAGACACACTCAACAAACATTAGGTGCTTCTCTGGTCCCCACTGTCTTCAAGACCTTTAGAAGCCCCAACACACAACTCCGCCCTTGGGAGGTCAGCTCCTGAGGCTAGAGAGCCAAGTGCCTCACCCCTAGGGTTTCCTGAAGCAGAGGGCTCTAGGCAGAGGAGTATGGTTCTATTCTTCACCCCTAGACCAGAGGTATTGAAAGGATCCTGCTCCTTTCCCATGTGGAGGCCCAGCACTGCAGGAGGCAGCAGGGAGGGAATTCCTAGCTCTGCTACCCACAGCTCTGTGCTATTGGTCTCCAGTTTCCTCGGCTGTAAAATGGCAATCTCTCCTCCTGTGTACCTCACAGGACTTTATGTAAGATGTGCACGAAACAAGGTGTGCAAAGCAAGAACCGATGCCAAGACGAGAGAGTGCTTCATCTACCATGAGGGTCACATGTGGGTCCTAGTACAGGCATCACTCTAGCCCTGTCATCCTACTCAGGCTAGCTCCTCTCCTTTCTCCTCCAGGGACCCTTTCTAGAACTCTCCTCATAACAACCAGCCACATTGCTGGCTGGAATTTAAAAGGAGTTCCCTTCAAAACAACCACTACTAACCAACAAGAAAATGATGGTACTGCAACATCATAAACCAGTACTCAGCAGGCATGCTCCCACCTCAGGGCCTTTGCACTTGCTGTTCCCTCTGCCTAGAATGCCCTTCCCATGGTTATCCACCTGGCTTGATTCCTCGACTCCTTCAGTTCTGTATTCAAATCTCAGTGAAGCTTTCCCTGGCCAAATTATCTAAAAGTACAACCCTCTCTTCCAACATTCCCTACTTCCCTTTCCTGTTTTTTCTCCACAGCACTTAGCACCTAAAATACTATATATTTTCAGTATTTAAATAATTTTTTTGAAAGCAAGATCTGTGAAGGAAAGGCTTTTGTTGTTTTATTTTGTTCACTGCTACATCCCCAGCTAGAGTACTTGGCTTCATAGGAGATGCCCAATAAATATTTGTTGAATGAATAAATGAAATATGCTCAAAGCTCTACTTGGAGGAAACTTTATAGCTCAAAGGCTTGCAACTAGTTAGAACATAATGAAAATAGCTGAACTAAGCATTCAACTCAAGGACAATAGGGTCTGCCTCACTCAGTGGTGTATTGCCAGCCCTACCTACCACAGTGACTACCACATGGCAGGAATTCAATGAATATTGAATGACAGTATTATTATAAGCAAAGTTAAAGACAGCAGAAAGAAATGAAAACAGCAGAAATCAAATTAGAAAGACAGTACAATTGGCAACAACACAACTCTGAGATGATTAAGAAAATGCACACTTACATATTGTTAAGATTATAAAACAAAAAAGAAAAAACCAACAATATGAAGGTATTTTGCTTTGTTTTAATTAGAAGAATACCACATATAGCTCTATGCAAAAAAAAAAGGAAAATCTCCATTAAAAAGGTGACCTGTCTACCCAAGGACACATAAGGTTCCAATTTGGAACTTCAAGGTTGACAAATTCCATACTCGCTTCTCCCTCCCTCATCCCGTGAGGCCCCTTCTGAGTGGGTGGCCTTCCCAGAGGACAGGAGCCAACTGCAGGTCATTCCTGCTTCCCAGAGCCCACCCACACCAGCGTATGTTCAGTAGTCATGGAGGATCAGTGCACGGCGGGGCAGGGCTCACCTTGTTGGCACAGCTGAAGCCCAGCCCCAGCTCAGCCAGGACTTTCAGCACACCCGGGCTGCTGTTGCACTTGACAGCGTAAAAAGGCCGGACTCGCGGCAGGTACTTCAGGAAGCAGAAGTGCTTCCTCACTACAGCACCCAGGTCAGCCACGAAGAAGGCAGCGACCTGGCCCTGTGTGACAAGAGGTCGGTGAATGTGAGATCCCACCCACCACCCTCCCCATGGCATGCCATCCATGGTCCTTCCAAGTACCTGTCCCAGGTTCAGCTCTGACCACCAAACTACCCTGCTGTAATGTTTTTGGGGGCCTCCTCAAGCCTACAGAACAGAAGACAAACTCCAGCCTGGCATTCAAGGCTCTGTGTTCAGGCTCCGGTTCCTCCCCACAACTCAGCTAAAACTCCAGCTGTAGGCTGGATCCTTTTTCCACCTCCAGACCTTTGTTCCCACCATGCCCTCCCTGGAATACCCTTACCCCAACGGTGTATGACAAAATCCTAATCTACCATCAAGTTTCATCTCAAATAACACCTTCCCCAAACTGAGAAGGCACCTCCCACAGCATTTTGCATGTGCTTCCAAGTATCCAAACCGTAGACCAGAAAAGGGCAAATTATCAAAGGCAAGGGCTATGGACTATAGCCTCACCACCTTCCACACGCAGGTGCTCAATGAAACCTGGATTTTGTCCTACTGTCACCGCAACCTATGCCTGTGGACAATTGCTCATCACAGATTTGTGGAAGGCCAAGCATGTATGAGGTTGTGGGTGAGCCTATTTTACTTAAACCTTCCGTGGGATTCAGTTTCCTTTTTACACACCACTTTTTTACTGATGCCCACTTGGTGCCAAACATTATGCTGAGGTACAGAGATGACCAAACAGGGCTCTAGCTGTGAAGGGGCTTAGGTCTGGAAGAGAAAAAAAAAAAAACCTTAGGTGCTTACAATGAACAAACACTAGCTGGGAGTTTCTACAAAGTACAGTGGGAGCCATGGAGAACCAAAACACAAAAGCTGTCTGCAGCTATCAGGAAAAAGCAACACTGAAGACAAGCAAGGAATGACTAATCAGGAGAGGCTGAGAGAAGGATGTTCCAGGCAGAGGAACAGCCTGGGCAGTGGTGTGGTAACAGAGCCCACGGCATTAATGGGAGATGCGAGTAGAGTCCTTCAGCTCTGATGGAGCACTATATATGCTGTGGGAAATGCTGGAAATGGGGCTATGGAGGCAGCGAAGTTCTGACTTGACCTATAGGCAATGGGGAATTGTCAAAGAATTCTAACTCAGAGCAGGACTGGAATACAGTTGGAGGGGATGGGATGAGACAGGGAGGAGGTTAGGGGGCCAGGAGGTCAGATGAGGATGAGAATACAAAGTGAGGTTCCATGTGAGCACACTGGAGGGTTATTTAAGGAGGCAGAATCCCAGAGCTTGGTGATGTCTAGATGTGGGAGGTAAGGGTGAGGGGGCAGGGGGAGAGGACTCCCAGGTTTCTCACCTGGAGGGCTGGGGAGATGGTGGTAGTGCTGTTTATCAAGGCCAGGCACCCAGGAGGGGCAGGTTGGGAAGCAAGGACAAGGAATTGGGGATAAAATTAGCCCTTCTCTTGCAAACAGCAAGAACTCCATACCAAATAAGTGAAAAAATAAGACGAGGAGGCAGCTAGGCCCACACATACGACTGAGGACCCACCCCCACCCCAAGCCCCTCACCGTGGTGGCTTGTGAGGCCCCCAGAGTGAGCTCCTCCAGCAGGTCCTGGGTGCTGAAGCCCTCCTCCACCATCACAAAGTCCGATTCACTCAGGTAGCCAGCCATGCCTTGGAGGAGGAGCCGACTGGCTGGATGGAGCCTCTGCCTCAGCTGCCGCCTTAGAAAGTATGCAACACACTGCAGGGAAGATGGAGGAGGGGAACGCTGGGGGGCTGGCTCCTCTGCCCCCCTAACCTCCCCAGGTCAAAGCTCCCAGTCCTGTCACACCCTCCCCCAGCACAAGCCTGAGGTTCACTAGGAAGGATGGAGGTCAGGAATCCTGGATTCTAAACTGGGACAAGGCACATACACTGCTTTTCCGGGTCTCAATTGCCCCATCTGTAAAATGAATGGTTTTGGAGATCCTTTCCAGTTCTGAACTTTTGGGTTTAGGAAAGAGGGAAAGAATGTGAGAGATGTTTGGATGGGGAAATTTCCAGGACGCCCCCTGTCCTGCTACGCCCACCTAGAGAAGTAGCCAGTAACCACGCCAAGGCGTCTCAGACTGAGATGGAGTTTAAGTTCGAATCAGTTCTCTGCTGCATGACCTTGGGTACACTCCGATTCCCCTCAGAGCCTGTTTCCCCGTTTGTAAGTGGGGGCCAGACTAGTTCTGATGTGCTAGAATTATAAGCGTGCATGGGGGCGCTACATGATGGGTGGGAGCTGCAGGCTCCTGGGAGAGAACCAAAGGCCGAGGTTCTTTCTGTTCGGGTTCACTCCTCCCAACTGCAGGGCCGAAGTCCCGCCCCCTCAGACCCCCTTACCAAGCCCCGTCCTCCTTCGCGGGGGCCAGAGCCAGGCGCGCTGCTAGGGGGGGTCGCCGGTGACCTCGAAACTTGTGCAACACCCCGAAGAGGAGTGGCAGTTGCGGAGCCGAGGCCCCTGCTAAGAGGAGGCAAGAGGGGCCAGGGGACAGGTCAGCACCAGAGCCGAGGGCATCGGTTCTCCGATGCTCCCCAGGCCACTCCCCGCACTCGCCTTAAAACGCATTTACACGGCTTCGGCCCATAGGTCTCCCCAGCGAGTGAATCGGATCCTCGGCGCCTCCGCTCGCTCGCTGCCCCCGGCTCGGGCCCCGCGACCTGCGCCCCA
>NW_007087404.1:54512-83706 GCF_000164805.1 Carlito syrichta | reverse complement strand
GTGGCCCCGCCCCCTATTCCCAAGCCCCGCCCCGCTCAGCCGCCCTTCGGTAGCCCTGGCAACCGGGTGCCGCCATCCCATTGGTCGATTCCGACATAAAGCATTCATCTCTGCTAGCCGTCTCCGCAAACTTGCGCCGCAGTCCTCCAGGCGGAGCCCTCTGTCCGTGGCTACCCCGCGCTGGAAATGCGAGCTGCAGGGCCGCTACCTCCAAATCCCCAGCATTTACGCGTCTGGGACCCTTAGACCCTGCATCTTAGGTCTTACAGAGCGGGCAAGAAGCCAGACTGTTTCCTGTTTGCTCCGGGATGCCTTTTCTCTCAATGTCTCAAGTTAGTGGAGTCTCTCTTCTCTGCATGGGGACCAGTCCACTCATCCCTCAAAGCCCAGGTCAAATGTCACCTCCTTATATTACTTTTCTAATAAAATTGTTTTTATTTAGTTACCTCTTCCAGGCATCTTCTCTGATTCCTCTAACTCAAAACGCAGCTAAAATGCCTTCAGAAAGCCTTTTTGTGACTTTCCCAACTCAACGCATTCCCTCCCTTTATCCTATCCTCTGAACCCTGCAAACTCTTACCTCTTAAGTTAAATGTGTCTCCTTCTCCAAGAAGCTTTCTCTGACTTCCTCAACTGAAAGTATTTCTTCTCTTGTGTATGGGCAAGCTCTGCTCATCCATCAAAGTCCAATATTGAACCTTCCTTGACTTTCCAAGGAACAATGGAACTCATGACACTCGTCTGTCTGGACTCCACACTCGTTTGATTCTTGTTACCCATAACGTGATATTCCTGTTGTTTTACACTTCCTGTTTTGTTACACTTCACACCTAGTTTGTGAGTTCCCAAGGGTAGGGACTGAGTGCCCAGCTCCTTGAGTGGCCCAGCACCTAGTATAGACAAAAAAGCTGTGCTACTCAAAATCCAATTCAGAAGTTCATCTGGAACAGTAATTGTACAAGAACAACCAAAACATTCTTGAAAAAGAAGAGGACTTCCTGTACTAGGTGTCAAATTTTTAAAATAAAGATATAGTCTGTAAAACAGCAAAGTGCCGGAGTAGGAAGAGACAGTGGTAGAACAGAGAACAGTCTTGTACACACTGGAGAATTTGGTACACAACGAAGGTAGCATTGCCAATTAGTGGGGCCAAAGGCTTTTGATTTATCATATGTCTTCTTGTCCCCTGCCAGGGTGTAGGTTTTTTGAAAGTCAGAAGCATTTCTTATCCTGCCCTAGTATCTCCCTAGGGCACTCTGCACAACCTAGTTAGAAATGCTCAGTTCACAGATGGTACAGGGCAGTGACCACAGAGTTGGGGAGAGCCATTTTCTGCTCCCCACTCAGCAGGGCCACATACTGCTGAGTGTCCTTGGCCAAGTCACCCTGTCTAGGCCTGGGTCACTTCTCCCTGGCCTGATTTCCCCCTGTGAACTGAGAGGACTCACACTTATTTCCCTGCCTAGAAAGTCCTTCCTTTTTATGCATGGGAGTAGCTTTCAGAAGACAGTTTCACAGTAGGGTCATTTGCAGGTCTGTGCTTTGAAACTTTGGTAGTCATTTGCACCATAGTATGAGAACAAGCATTCTTGTCCTCTCATAAGGAACAAAGCCCTCCTGAGAACAAGCATCTACTGACCGGCAGGGGTTAGATCAGGACATCTGTGGCAGAAACCTAAAAAGATGAGACTAAGAGAAGGCAAGGGACACCCCAAGAGCTTTGGCTTTACTTTTTGTTTAATCAGTCTTTGATCTGGATCAATGAGATACCATGGTCTGGGTTTGCTTCACCAGCTTTTTTCATCACCTAGTGTATAATAGGCACATAATAGGTACATTCAGTATCCCTAATGAATTAATCAATAGAGGTAAGAAGGAATGAACCAGAATCCAGTCTGTTCATTTGTAACCTGTAAAGAGTAAGTGATCAGAGCAGACATATCTGCATCCTGAACTGGGTACAGATAAGCTGTGGCTTTATCTTTTTGCCTACTGGGTATGTGATGCCATTGAATCTCCATGGCAACCCTAATGTCATAGGAATTATAAGTGTCCCCATTTTACAGATGAGGAATCTGAAGCTCAGAGAAGTTCAGTAACTTTCCCAGGATCACAAAGCAAGTAAGGGTGGTTCCCAGATTTAAACTCAAGTCTCATCCTGATCCTTAACCTTTATATTTGACTGCTAACCAGTGGCTGAGAATTCTGTCCCTAGCTCAACAAAAGTTACCCAGTTATCCTGCTGGCATCCAGCCCAAAGGCTGGTGGCTCCTCTTCTGCTAGTTGCATGCCACTGTTGTCTTAGCATCCATGGCTGTTGTGATGAGCTCTCAAGATCATGAAACGGGATAAAAAGCCTCTGATCTCTAGTCAGGACTATGTTGGCCAATTCAACCTATTCTACCTCACTTAGCCAATCATAGCCATAGTCACAAACACTGCAATAATAAAAATACCTTATGTGTGCATAGAACGCAAAAGTTTGCAAAAATACTTTTTTGCTCGTCATTTTATTCAGGCTTCCCAGAATTCCACCTGTATTAATTCCTTAGGGTTTCCTTAACAAAGTACAAAAAAAGTAGTTGTTTAAAACAACAGAAATGTATTGTCTCACAGTTCTGAAGGCTAGAAGTCTGAAATCACGGTGATGGTAGTGCTATGCTCTCTCTGGCAGTTCTGGGACAGAATTGTTCTAGCCTCTAGTGTTTGCCGGCAATCCTTGGTATTCCTAGACTTGTAGATGCATCACTCCAGTCATGTGACTGTCTTCTCCCTGTGTGTCATCACATCATCTTCCCTCTACATGTGTATGTTCCTGTATCTAAATGTTCCCTTTTAATAAGTACAATAGTCATATTGGATCCAGATCCACCTTAATGACCCATTTTAACTTGATTACCTCTTCAAAGTCCCTGTTCCCAAATAAAGTCACATGCTGTGGCACCAGAGGTTAGAATCTTAACATAACTATTTTCAGGGACACAATTTAGCCCATGCCACCACCAGACACTTATTTTCATATCATTAGCCAAAACATAGATCCATGGTGATGCCTAGTTGTAAGGGAAGTGGGAAGAATTAGTCTTTAGTTGGTTGGGTACATTGCTGCTCCTTCCACTCCATAAAGTCAAAATACTAAAGAAGACAGGGAGACAATATTTTTTAGCAACTAGTAGTGAAAATTATTTCCCCTTTTAGAGATCAGTATACCAGTTGCTATGGTTTGAATGTGTCCCCCGAAAAGCATGTGTTGGAATTTAATCCCCCATGCAGCAGTGTTGAAAGATGAGGCCTATTGGGAGATGTTTAGGTCATGAGGGCTTCACCCTCAAGAATGGATTACTGTCAGTTACAAGAGGGCTTATTTGATTCTGTTTGTGGAAAACTAAAAAGATAAATAAAAAGGCTTGAGGTTGTGAGTTCCCTCTCTTGCTCTCTCTGGCCCTTTCTTTGCCCTTCCCCCACAGGATGATGCAGCAAGCAGGGCCTTGCCAGATGCTGCCTCTCCATCCTGGACTTCTCAGCCTCCAGAACCATGAGTCAACTTTCTGTTCATTATAAAGTGCCCAGTCTCATGTATTCTGTTAAAGCAGCACAAAATGGACAAAGACATTTGTTTAGAATGACAGTAGGATTTCTCCATAGAGAGATGTAGACACTTTTCGAGCACCTATTGTATGAAAGGCACCATGCTGAATGTTTACAATGCTTACAAATACAAATGATTGCATTTAATCTTTAGACAACTCTACAAGACAGGCATTATTAGCCTTGTTTTACAGATGAAAAATTAGGATTAAATCCTTTGTCTAAGGTTACACAGCTAGTGAATAATAGAGCAGGAACTTTATGATCTGTCTGACTTCATGCTGGTGAAATGGGCCCTAGGGATAGGGCATGAAGCCAGGACAAAGAATGCTAAGACCAGGCCAAAAGCAAACAGCAGGAGACCTGAACAGTGACTGGAACCCAGGGTCAGATACCATATGAACGGGAAGAAAGGGCACCAACCCAAAATCAGAACTGCAGCCTCCTTGAAGTCATCAGTGAGATGAAGACCCTGAAGTTACCAGAAACCAGAAACAGAAAAGCACGCTTAAGATTTTGTAAGCTTGGAGCTTCTCTACAGGTTAAGGATGGAAACTAATGCTAGCAGTAGCCACCATTTACTGAGTATCTACTATGCTCCAGGCACTGTGCTATGTGTCTGATAATAATAATAATAAAAATAATAATAATAGCTAACATTCCTAGACTGCTTACTATCATGCAGCCTTGTTTAAAGATTTATATAACCTAGCCTGGGCAACATAGCAAGACCCCATCACTATTAAAAAAAAGAAAGAAAGAAAGAAAAAAATAGCTGGGTGTGGTGGCATGCATGTGTAGTCCTCACCACTTTGAAGGCTGAGGAGGGAGGATTGGATGATCCCAGGAGGTTGAGGCTGCACTAAGCCATGATTATGCCACTGCACTCCAGTCTGGGCAATAGAGTGAGACCCTGTCTCTAAAAAGAAAAAGAAAGGCCGGGCTTGGTGGCTCAGCCTGTAATCCCAGCACTTTGGGAGGCCGAGGTGAGTGGATTGCCTGAGCCCGCGGGTTCAAGACCCGCCCGGGCAACTTGGCGAGAACTCATCTCAACAATAAATCAAAAATTAGCTGGGTGTGATAGCACGCACCTGTAGTTCCAGCTACTTGGGAGGCTGAGATGGAAGGATCGCCAGAGCCCAGCAGGTCGAGGCTGCGGTAGCCGGGAGCGTGCCGCTGCACTCCAGTCTGGGCGACAGAGTGAGACTCCTATTCAAATAAATAAATAAAAAGAAAAAGAAAAATATGTATAACCTTTAACTCTACATACCTTAGTAACCCCATGATGCAAGGGAGGAAACAAGCATGAATGACTAACTTGCTCAAGGTCATACAGCTAATAAGCGGCACCACTATACTACATACATCTTCATCTTCACAAGTCTGCACGGTGAGAACTATTACTTTCATCCCACAGTGGAGGAATCTGAGGCTCAGAAAGTCCAAGTGATTTGCCCAAAATCACGTAGCTGGTAAGTGGCAGAGCCCAGCCTCAAACTCAGGGCTGTGCACTGGTGAGTAATTTGAAACGGTGAGGCCCAGGCTCATGTTGGTGCAAAACCCTGGGCTCCAACCCCTAAGACCCTGAATCTGTTTGTGTCCCCTAACACAGAGACAGGCAGGCAGAGGCCCTGTCATTGTCTTGGAACCCAGCCCAAGACCCGGCACTGAGAAGGCAAAGCTCAAGTGCATTGGACTGAATGGGGGATTACAGTCACAACCCTCTTCCAGTCAGACAAGATGTTGAGAGACTGAAGTCAGTAGTTTGGATTTCTTTGTGTTTATTTTCATTCTCTTTTAGGTTACACACAAATGTGAAAAAATAATAATTGTGTGTGGCAATTAAGGAATCCATACACCTTCTCTCAAGTCAGACATGAATCATTTCTAACAAATGTGATGAGAAAAAACAACCATTAAAAAATTCTCAGCTGAAAATTCTCACTGTTTCAGAGCCACATGGGAAGGAACAGAAAAAGTTGCTGGTTGCAGTTATCTTCCACATTCTCCATTGGGCCTCAGACTTGGGCATGCATCAGAATCACCTGGAGGGCTCATTAAAACACTGATTGCCAGGCCCCATCCCAGTATTTCTGATTCAATAGGTCTGGAGGCGCCCTGGGAATATCACTTCTGACAAGTTCCCAGGTGGTGCTGATACTGCTGGTCCAGAAACCACCCTTTGAGGAACTCTGCCCTAAACAAACATGAAGTCTGGCAGGCAAAGAGGTCAAAGCTGTGTACCTTTGAAAGAAGGCATCAGGCTCTTGTCCCTCTCTGGCAAGGAGGTAGGGTGGGCCAAAAGTCAACCTTTGGCTGGAAGGCTGCACTGTCTCTAGACAATAAGAGTTCATATGTCAGGGGTAAACAAGTTTCAGTTCATCTTCTGGAGCCATCCTCACTTGCTGCATGAGCTTGGCTAAGTTACTTACCTCCTGTGAGCCTCACTTTATTCATCTGTAAAATGGGTATAATAAGAGTCCCTACTTCCTAGGGTTGGTGGAAGGAGTTTGTGAACATATAATCTCTTGCCTAGTGCCTGGCATATATGCTAGCAAATACATTCTATTTGGTTTCTATTTGTTTTGCTTGTTTGTGTCTTTGCTTCTTTCTTTTTTTTTTTTCCGACAGATCCTCACCGTATCACTCACGCTGGGGTTCAGTGGTGTGATATAGCTCACTGCAGCCTTGAACTCCTGCGCTCAAGTGATCCTCCCACCTCAGCCTCTCAAGTAACTGGGAGTACAGGCACGTGCCACTACATCTGACTAATTTTCATTTTATTTTTTGTAGAGAAAAGGTCTCACTAAGTTGCCCAGGCTGGTCTCAAACTCCTGGCCTCAAGCAACCTTTACCTCAGCCTCCCAATATGCTGAGATTACAGGCATGAGCCACCGTGCCCAGCCAGCAAATGCATTCTAAGGAGTAGCTATTAGCAGTACTACTAATAGCCTGAACCAGGCCAGAGGAGGAAATCCAGAACTGTCAGAGGTTACAGCTGGGACAGGATGGGAGATTTGGGACCTAAGTTGACGGATTCCCAGCAGAGACCAGATGCTCAGGGAGTGGGTCCGTGCAGTGTGAAGGGATGGGTAGTGGAATTCTGTTCCATTCCCTGTGGGATTTCACAGGGGCAGGGGTTGACGTGCTGAGCACTGAGTCATGTAAGTCTGACCCAAGCTGGGTCTCTTTCTAAATTGCAGTAGTAGTCATTTCTTTCTCTAAGAAAGCTGTTCACTCATCCTGAGGAAGGGTGGACCCAGGCAGCCACAACTGTACCTCAGGATGATCTGCTCCCCTCCCCAACTGCTGATTGACCCACACTTGGGCACCACATCCATATGCCTCCAGTTAACCGTCCAGTCAGAGACACCAAGACTAGGTAGGTGACAAAGCCAAACTAGGGTCAGTAGAGTCCACTCCAGAGGGAACCAGAGAGTGTTTCCCTCTGTCTCTGAGACTTCCTGCCATGCCTGGTCTCCCTGAAAGACTCTGGGTTCTTTCAGTAAGTCTCCCTTCACAGAGTCAGCACAGCAGAGTCCTCAATCACAAGGACACAAGAAGTCAGACTTCCTGTCCTGGAATCCTGGCTCCACCATTTCTCCAATGGAATGTCCCTGGAAAAGTTACCGAGCCTCTCTACCTCATTTTCCTCTTCTGTAGAATGAGGATAATAAAACTCTACTTCGTGGGGTTGATGTGAAGAGCAAAGAGGTAATTATGTGTGATAGCTTAAATGTTGATGTACCCCCCCAAATTCCTAGTATGATAGTATTGAGGGTGGGGCCTTTGGGAAGCGATTAAATCATGAGGGCTTCACTCTTATGAATGGAGTTCTTGCCCTTATAAGAGAGGCTCAAAGGAGCGCTCCCGAATCTTCCACCATGTGGAAGAAGGTGTCATCTTTGAAGCAGAGTGCAAGCCCCTACCAGACATTGAATCTGCAAGCACCTTGATCTTGGACTTCCCAGCTCAGAACCGTGAGCAATAAATTTCTATAGTTTATAAGTTACCTGTTATAAGGTGCTAGTTATAGTGTACCAAACAGACTAAGACACCTGCATAATAATTAGAACAGGGATAATCATGATTAACACTCAATATTACCATTGCTACTATCATTCATTTGCACTGGCTTGGTGGAGTTTTGTTCCTTATAATCAGTGTCCTTGTTTGAATGCTAGCTCAGTGCACGGCCTGGGCAAATCACCTCACAGAGTTGTTGTGACTATCACATGGACGATCTCAGGCACCTCTAACTAACGTGTCCAAAATCTCTCTCAGCAT
This sequence comes from Carlito syrichta, assembly GCF_000164805.1. NCBI lineage: Eukaryota > Metazoa > Chordata > Mammalia > Primates > Tarsiidae > Carlito > Carlito syrichta. The sequence goes on along the minus strand of NW_007087404.1, from coordinate 75,831 downwards.
CTTACTCTCCAACTTGCTTGTCTTCTCATTTCCCAGCTCATGCTCAAGCCAGAACCCTTGGCATTATCCCCTGACTCCTCTTACCTCCATTTCCTAATTCTCCTTTCTGCTCCTTGAGTAGTTCTCAAACCTGCCTCAGTTAGCTAGGGTTAGCAGGGCTGTTAACAGATCACCCAAAACTCAGTAGCTTAAAAAAAAAAACAACTAAATTTTATCATTGTTCACAGTTCTATGGGTTGGCCAGTCTCTGTTAGGCAGTTTTCTGCTGCTCTCATTTGTGGTCTACTATAATTTAAATGGGATTGTCCCTCCAACATTCATATGTTGGAACTTAACCTCCAGGGTGATGGTATTAGGAAATGGTGCCCAGGCTGGCGTGGTGGCTCACACCTGTAACCCCAGCACTTAGGAAAGTGGAGATGAGAGGATTGCCTGAGCTCAGGAGTTTGAGACCAGCCTGAGCAATATGGTGAGACCTCATCTCTACAATAAATCATAAAATTAACCAGGCAGAGTGACACACTCCTGTAGTTCTGGCTACTTGAAAGGTTGAGGCAGAAAGATCGCCTGAACCCGGCAGGTTGAGGTTGCAGTGGCCATGAGTGTGCTACTGCACTCCAGCCTGGGCGACAGAGTGTGACTCTGACTCAAAAAAAAAAAGAAGATGGTGCCTTTGGGAGGCGATTAGGCCTTGAAGGCTCTGCCATCATGGATGGAATTAATGCCCTTATACAAGAGGCTCTATTCTTTCCACCATGTGAGGACACTAGTCATCTATGAAGAACGTGCCTTTACCAGACACCAAGCCTGCTGGCACCTTGATCTTGGAATTCCCAGCCTCCAGAACTTTGAGAAATAAAGTTCTGTTCTTTATAAATTACCCAGTCTCAGGTATTTTGTTATGGCAAGGACTCTTATGTGGTGTAATCGGATGGCAGCTGGGAATAAAATCAACTAAAGGCTCGACTGGGACACTGGGATCACTGGGCCTCTCTCCCCCTCCATGTGTGTCAAGGCCTCCTTTGGGGCTTTCGTATGGTCTCACAGCAGGAGATCTGGACCTCTTAGCTGGTGGAGCAGGGCTCCTATGAGCTCAAAAGTAAAGCTTGCCAGGTCTCCTGAAAGCTTAGGTGCAGAACTGGCATAGCGTAGCTTCCTCTGCATTCTACTGGTTAAAGTGTGTCACGGGGTTATCCCAGATTCCATGTGAGATGGGACTACCACACAAGGCATGAATATTGGCGGTATAGTTCATCTTTGGAGACTAGCTGCCATTAAATCCAACCAAGCTCTGTATGTTTACTGCCCCTTCTATGCCTAAGTCATCATCATCTCTAGCTAGGGGTCTGTAATAATTTTCTAAATAACCTCCCTACACTACTTGTACCCCTGCCAATCTAGTCCCTGCACTGCTTCCAGGATGCTATTATTAAAATAAGTCAATAGCCAGGTGCAGTGGCTCATGCCCGTAATCCCAACACTTTGGAAGGCCAAGGTGGGAGGATCACACAAGTCCAGGAATTTGAGACCAACCTGGGCAACATAGCAAGATCTCATCTCTACAAAAAGTTTAAAAATTAGATGGACATGATGGTACACACCTGTATTCACAGCTACTTGGAAGGCTGAGGCAGGAAGATAACCTGAGCCTGGGAGATCAAGGCTGCAGTGAGCCATGATCGTGCCACTGTACTACAGTCTGGGCAACCAAGTGAGACACTGACTCAAAAAAACAAAAGTCAAAATACAATTTAAGTCCAAGTTTTACCTGTCTAAAGCCCTGCAATGACTTCTCTTTGCTCTGGGAACCAGGACTTAAATCTTTAACAAAGCCTCCTAGACCCTCCATCACGAACCCCACTCCAGCCTCATCTCTGCCATCTCCTCAATTCCCGTAGCCACCATTTTCCTGGCCTTCTTCCAGCTTCTTGAACCTGCCACACTCCTTCCCTCCCTGTGATCTTTGCATTTGCTGTTCCGTCTCTTCCCCTAACTAGCTGCTGCTCATCCTTAAGGCCTTTGCTGACATATCCTTTCCTCAAGAGGCTGTCCCTGACGCTTTAGATCAGTCAACACATTTTTTTCATTGTGAGTAAGAAAATTCGACTCAAACTGGCTCAAGCAAAAAGGGCACTTATTGCCTCATGTAACAAAGCCACTGAGGGATAAAAGGTAAGAGAAAGACTGAATCCCAGAGCCCAAAACTGTCATTGGGGATCTGTTCTGCTTCAAGTCTCAGCACTGCCTTCCTTAGGGTTGACTTCTCCCTCAGGCAGACTTCACCCCTCCGCTCCCACACACCTCTTTTCCACACCCCCATCCCTTCCCCTCCAGTCCTCCACACCCAACCCTCCTTGAACCCCAGCCATTGCCTCCTAGGTCCTTTTCCTTGATGTTCATTTCTCTGATTGGCCAGACCTAGGTCTTGAGTCTCTCTCCTCTCCCCCAGCTGAAAGATGAGACCAGCACCATCCTCACTGTATGGAATGAGAGTGGGGAAGGGATGGTTTCCCAAAGGAAAATGGGGCATTGTTACCTAAAGGGACAGGCATTCTAGGAAGGCAAAAAACACCCATCAATTCCCTTTATTCTCTTTGCCAGGACTTGAGTGTTTCCTCCACATAGCCAGGCACTCTTTTGTCTTAGTATCTTTGTACAGGCTACTCCCTCTGCCTGGAACTTTTTTTTTTTTTTTTGGAGTTGGGGTTTTACTATGTTGCCCAGGCCAGAGTGCAATGGCACAATCACAGCTCACCTCAGCCTCAAACTCCTGGACTCAGGTGATCCTTCTGCCTCAGCCTCCTGAATAACTAGGATTGTAGGCATGTGCCATCACACCTTGTGTGTGTGTGTGTGTGTGTGTGTGTGTGTGTGTGTGTGTGTGTATGCATATGAGACAAGTTCTCACTGTGTTGATGAGGCTGATCTGAAACTTCTGGACTCAAGAAATCCCCCCACTTTGGCATCCTGAAGTGCTGATTACAGCTCTGGGTCACTGTGTCTGACTTGGAATACTTTTTTAAAATAATACAGGCTGGGCTCGGTGGCTCAGCCTGTAATCCCAGCACTTTGGGAGGCCAAGGTGAGTGGATTGCCTGAGCCCATGGGTTCAAGACCAGCCAGGGCAACTTGGCAAGACCTTGTCTCTACAATAAATCAAAAATTAGCAGGGCGTGGTAGTGTGCACCTGTAGTTCTGGCTACTTGGAAGACTGAGGCGAAAGGATCACCAGAGCTCAGCAGATTGACACTGGGGTGACCGTGAGCATGCCACTGCACTCCTGCCTGGGCGACAGAGACTCCAACTCAAAAAAAAAAAAAAAAAGTGTTCCAAATATAGCAGCCAACATTGCATCTTAGTCCATTTTCTGCTGCTTAGAATACCTGACACAGGGTACTTTATAAAGAAAAGGACTTTATGTCTTACATTTATGGAAGCTGAGAAGTCCAAGATCAAGGAATAGCATCTGGTGAGGGCCTTCCTGCTAGGGAGGACTCTTTGCAGAGTCCTGAGGTGGCACAGGCATCACAAGGTGAAGGGGCTGAGATGCTAGCTCAGGTCTTTCTTCCTCTTCTTTTAAAGCCACAAGTCTCACTCCCAGGATAATTCTTTCATCTATTAGTGCATTAAACCTTGAATGGATTCATTCATTCATTAAGGCAGAGCCCTCATGACCCAGTCAACCTCTCAAAGGTCCCACTTCTCAACACTGCCATATTGGGTGTTAAACTTGAGTTTTGGAGACAGCATCTGAACCTTGAGTGGATTCCTGCTGCAGCTGTGGATACATGGGCAGAGGTTGGGGAGCATTTCTAGAGTGCTTTCTTTTTTTTTTTCTTTTGAGTTGGAGTCTCACTCTGTCGCCCAGACTGGAGTGCAGTGGCCGCTCCCGGCCACCATAGCCTCGACCTGCTAGGCTCCTGCGATCCTTCCTCCTCAGCCTTCTGAATAGCCAGAATTACAGGCGCGCACTACCACGCCCAGCTAATTTTTTGATTTTATTGTAGAGATGAGGTCTTGCTACCCAGGCGGGTCTCGAACCCGCAGGCTCAAGCAATACACTCACCTCAGCCTCCCAAAGGCGCGGGATTACAGGCTGAGCCACCGAGCCTGGCTTAGAGTTCTTTCTTCACAGCAGGTGTGGACCTGAGCCCTGTGTACAGTTACTGTGGGACTGGTTAGGTGGTTGGAGTCTGTGGCTATTTTGGAGACACTAGTTCCGGATGTGTAGACAAAGTTCCCCCTGGCCATCATCTCCCCAGCTTGGAGGCTGAGCCCAGAAGTTTGAGTCACAGAAAGTACTTGAAAGCCCCTAGAAAAGCCATCTGGGTCAGGAGCACTTAGAATATTTTCCCCCACATGTTTAGTCTATCGGAATATTATGCATAACAAAGAACTCCAAAACTTAGTGGCTCAAAATAACAAACGTATTATATCACACAGTTTCTGAGGGTCTGGAATCAGCTTAGCTGGGTGACCCAGCTCAGGGTCTCTCATAAGTTTGTGATCAAGCAGTCAGTTAGGGTTGCAGACATCTGAAAGCTTTATACCCCAGGCTGAAGGACCCACTTGTAAACTCACAAGGAAGGAGCCTTTAGTTCCTTGTCACATGAATTTTTCCATAGGAATGCTCAATGCATGTCCTCCTCCAGAATAAGTGATCTGAGAGAAAGAGAGATTGAGACCAAGACAGAACTGCAGTCTTTTATAACCTAACTCAGAAGTGACAGCCATCACATCTGCCAAGCAGACCAACCTGTTACAATGTGGGGGCGGATTATACAAGAATATGCACACTGGAAGGAAGGAGTCTTTGGGGGCTATTTTGAATGCTGCCTGCCATAGCTATAATTTACATATAAAGAAATTCACAGATCATAGGTGAATTGATCAGATTTTTTCTGGAGTGTAATGTCACACTCATGGCCACCACAGCCTTCACCTGCTGGGTTCAGGTGATCCTTTGCCTCAGCCTTCCAAGTAGCTGGAACCACAGGTGCCTGCCACCATGCCTGACTAACTTTTTTTTTTTGAGTTGGAGTCTCACTTCATCACCCAGACTGGAGTGCAGTGGCACGCTCACAGCCACCCCAGCGTCAACCTGCTAGGCTCCAGCAATCCTTCTGCCTCAGCCTTCCAAGTAGCCAGAACTACAGGTGCATGCCACACCAGGCTAATTTTTGATTTATTGTAGAGAGGAGGTCTCACCATGTTGCCTGGGCTGGTCTCGAACCCACGGGCGCAGGCAATCCACTTGCCTCGCCCTCCCAGAGTGCTGGGATTACAGGATGAGCCACCAAAGATCGCCAAATTATTTTATTTATTGTAGAGATGGTTTCTCACCAAGTTGCTGGTCTCGAACCCCTGAGCTCAGGCAATCCACTCACCTCTGCTCCCAAAGTGCTGAGATTACAGACATGAGCCAAACTGCCAGGCCTGCTCAGTTTTAACAATCAAATGTACTAATGTAACCCACAGTCCTACCAAGGTTTAGAACACTTCTATTAACTCAGAACATTCTTTCATGCCCCTTCCCAGTCAATCCCTCCTCACTCCAAGCAACGACTGATCTTATTTCTGTATGATCCACAGTTTTGCCTGGTCTAGAATGTGATCAAACTGGAGTTAAACAATAGTTACTCTTTTGTGTCCAACTTCCTTTGTTCTGCATAACGATTTGAGATTCATCCATATTGTTATGTGTACCAATGGTTAATTCCTTCTTGTTTTTGAGTTATGCCTTTCCACCTTTGGTGATTCTTACCCCTATTAAATGCACCCTCTAACATGACATCTGGCAGTTAACTCCTCATGTTCTTCCTTCTACTAGACTGTGGGTCCCCGACATGAACTCAGTGCCTAGTAGGGGTAGAGTTGGGAATTGTCATATCCTGGGACTTGGGAGTTGGCTTGGTGGGAAACAGGGGTCTGCATGGAGTCGAAAGGCACTGGAAGGAGACCTGCTCCCTGGGGCTAGAAATAACTCCACAGACCCCTTGAGCTGAGAGGGGTCTCCAACCAGAAGTTCCAGGATAGAGTAAGGATTCCAGTCCAATAAACACAGAGGAGGCAGTGAGTCCACAGTTGTCACCCTGGGGGTCAGCTTTCTGGCTACTGGAAATCTCACTGACTGAGGACAGACCTGAAAAGAAAGCAAAAACTCACTCTCCCTTTCATCCAAAGAGTGCACCTGACAACTATTCCCAGCCCTCAGGCGGGATTTGGAGTTGTTGTCTCCTCCAGCCCAGCCCTCTTGTGCTGCTCACACTGGCCCCACCCTCAGCAGGGTCCTGAGGAGACTAGGACTGAGACCCCAACACCTGTAGGCTTTCTGGAATGCCAGGGCCCCTGAGGCATGAACCTAGGGGTCAGAGCTGATAATGAGTTCCTGTTCTACCACCCTCTGGTTATGTGGCCTAGGTATGACCTAATCATGTCTCCATCAAGAGGACCAGTCAAATTCTCTTCCCCTTGAATACAGGCTGACCTTGGTGACTGCTTATAATCAAGAGAATTCAGCAGAAGGTATCCTGCATGAGTTCCCAGGTTAAACCAAAAGAAATCCTGTAATTTCTTCCTTGGTCTCTTGGAAATCTCATTCTACAGACACTCCATCTTGGATCCCAGCTGCTATGCTGTAAGAAGCCAAGCCACATGGAGAGGCCACATGTAGGTTTTCCAGGTAACAATTCCAGCTCAGGAACCAGACGTGTAGTGAAACAGCCTCCAGGTGATTCCAGCCCCAGCCATTTGAGTCTTCCCAGCTAATGCTCCAGACATCATGGAGCAATGTCTAAGTTATCTAGACCCCAGAACGTAGCAGCTTAAAACAACAAATATTGATCATCTCATATTTTCTGATAGGAACCACAGGGTGGTTCTGATTCAGGGTGTCTCAAAAAGTTGCAGTCAAGCTGTTGGCCAGGACTGCAGTCATCTAAGACTTTCAGGTTAGAGGATCATTTCCAAACTCATTCATGTGGCCATTAGCAGGAGGCCTCAGTTCCCCTCCATGTGGGCATCTCCATGGTTGAGTGTCCTCACATCTTAGCAGCTGACTTCCCCCAGTGAGACAGAATATCTTTTATGACTGACACCCAAAAGTGACATGCTATATCACTTCTGCCATATTCTATTTGTCACACAGGCCAACATAATATAACGTGGGAGGGGACTATACAGGGTGTAAATACCAGAAGGCAGAGGACTTGGGAACCATCTTGAAGGTCAACTACCACAGGCAGAGACCAGCCATTCCCTCTTGTGCCCTGTCAAATTTCTGATGCACAGACTCTGTGGGCTAGGTAAAATAGTGATTATATTATGCTGTGAAGTTGTGGGTGGTCTGTTACACAGCAGTAGATATCTGGAACAGAGACAAAAGAATTATTCATTGGGTTTGGGGTGCCACCAGAAGACATCTGACTTCTCATTCCCTCTTGATGTCTACTGAGCAACTGTACTTGTCAACCTGCCCTCATGCTACTGAAATAGGAGAAAGGGCCAAGGAGAGGTAGAAAGATGGATTCTGCCGGTTTCCATAGGCCCCAGGGTTGGTGCTGCAGAGAGGAGATGTGGTGGGACAGCAGGCCTGTGGGGGGCAGACGTGAGCCATGAAGGGTGAACCAGAGGCCACTGATGGAAGAGAGCTGTTTGGCACCCAGCCCTTTATCAGCAGGATACCCCAAACCCCCCCATCCCTCACCGCCTCTGTGTCTATAGATAATGAACTGAGCAGCTGTGATGGCCAAGAGGACAGGAACACAGTCACCTTACAAGCAGTGGAGAAGGGGTCAACCAAGGGCCAGCAGGGGATACCTAAGGAAACAAGTCCTTTTTTTTGTCGTGCTCTTCCCTACCAGAGGGCAGGGAAGAGAGGACACACCACGCCCACCTCCTCTCTATGTCACAAGTCCAATAGGTGGCTGACTTTTGAAAATGGAAAGACCAAGTTAATGCCCAAAACAAGGGACTAAAAATGACTGAAAAGTTTTGGAACCCGTTGGAAATGTCATCAAGGAGACCGAATGCCCGCCAAGAAAGGAAGGGTGGCAGGTTACAGTTGGCAGAAATTGTTTTTAAAAATAACTGTTTGGAGCAACCCCTTCGGCTCCCCTCCCACTGTAGGAGTTTTTCTGTCCTCTCAATAAATCTCGCTTTCTTTTAAAAAAAAAAAAACTGCTTGATGTTTAGTTTAAGATGTTCCCATTTCTCAACTAGACTCATTCCAGGAGTCACTGTTACTATAATCCTTGGCTCCTCCTCTTCCACTTTATTCATTCATTCACTCATAAGCACCTACTGTATGTCAGGCACCGGCCATGGGATTCTGTGATGAGCAAAACAGACTCAGTTCCTGTCCTTATGGAGCATATGATCTACTTGGGGAGAGAGACATGAAACAGCTAATCACACAAGTGCATACATAGTTTCAGACTATAAGTTCGGTTAGAAGGATAGCCGATTGGTTCCCATGTTCTGCCCATCCAGCTTCCAAATATCTCCTAAGTCTTCTGCCACTTCTCCTGACCCTGGATGCCTCTGCCTTTGTTCAGGTCCCAGTGTCTCTTATTTGGGTTATTTCCTTGGCTCTGATCCCTTAACATCCAGCCCATTCCCTAAACTTCCTCAGAGAGGTCTTGCCAAAAGGAAACTAGGATTGTCTCTTCCTGTTGCAGACAGCTAGTCATGCTCCAGCATCTACTCTTCCTTTAGTCATAGAGCCTCTACCTGTTTGCTGAGCACATATCTGTCTGTAATAAAAACTGCACTTCTCAACACTCTGACTGCCAGTCATGTCCATGTGATTAAGTTCTGGTCAGTGCCATAAGAATGAAAGTCATGTGTACAATTCCAGCTTAGCCTTTAAAGAGGAGGGGTGTGTCCCTCACAGCTGGTTGAAATACAGAAGAGATGGCAGGAGCTGGAGCTGCCTTCTTGGACCACAGAATGGAAACTGCACTTTGAAGATATCAGAGCAACAAACAAGCCAGAAGGAGCCAAAGCCCCTGATGGTAGAGTCACCATGTCCACTTTGCATGTCTGCCAGTTTGTTATATAAGCAAGAAGTACACTTCGATCTTGTCCAAACCGTTGTTATTTTGGAGTCTGTTACAGCAGGTGAGCCTGTTTCTTAACTACAGTAGTTCCCCATTATCCATGGTTTCACTTTCTGCAATTTCAGTTATGACATAAAATGAGCTCCAAAAATATTAAATGGAAATTTCCAGAAATAAGCAATACATAAGTTTTAAACTACATGCCGTTTTGAGTAGCATGATGAAATCCTGAGCCATCATGCCCAGGACATGAATCATCTCTTTGTCTACTTTGTATTCACTACCCTCCAGCTAGTCACTTAGTAGCTGTCTCGGTTATCAGAGTGATGGATCACAAGAAGGGTGTGTACAGTACAAAAAGATCTTTTGAGACAGAGAGAGAGAACATTCACATAACTTATAGTACATTGCCATAATTATTTATTTTATTATTATTGTTAATCTTTTGCTGTGTCTAATTTATAAGCTAAACTTTATTATAGAAATGTGTACATAGGAAAAAATATACTATATATAGAATTCAGTACTGAGTTTCAGACACTACTGGGGACTGTGGAATATATCCCTCTTGGATAAGAGAGGACTGCTATATTAAATATCCCAACTCAAAGCCCTTCCAATGGCTCCTACTGTCTTCAGGTTAAGCCCAAGCACCTAAACCCAGCACTTGGGGCCTTTCAAGACATAGCCTCTGTCAGCCTAGTCTCTCACCTCATCTCTTGCCCATCTTTAGTTTAAAACTTATGCTTTAGGGTACTAAACTACTTGCATTTGCCAAATGCACTAAGCTGATTCATGCCTCCAGGTCTTTGTTTAAGCTGTTCTCTCTGCCTAGAATGTCCTTCTTTGCTGCCTTCCTAAAGGATTCAGTCATGTCCTATGAAAAGTTCTTCCAGAACCCCACCCTTACTCTCACCCCAGATTAGGTGGTATGCCCTTGGCACTTTGTGCCTACTTCTCTTGTGTCTGTTAGACTATAAACTGTAAGAGGATGAGGACAGTCCCTGTCTTCTTTACATCAAATGCCCAGGCCCCAGTACATCAGGAAGACTCAGGAAATGCGTGCCAGATGAATGAATGATGACTGCATTCACCAACAGACTTCATTTATTACACTGTCTTACCACTTTCTGCTCACTTGCTTGCCTGTCTCTACCACTAGCTGAGTTCCCTGACACGGGGACCAGGGAGTTCTGACTGCCAGGCATGGTAAATACTCAAAAACTGTTGTTCTAGGAGTACTTCCAACCCAGTGCCCTCTGCTCTGCATCATCATTTTCCAATAGAACTTCTGGTTTGTTCCAAAATGGTTTCCTCACAGGCAGTGCCTAATGTGCAGCATTTCCAAGCTGAGTGTGTGTTTGTTGTTGTTAATATCATAAGCCTTTTCTTGGAAGACTGGTGGCTTTTATAGAAATCAGCATTTGGCCACAGTGACCTCAGAATGGTAGCAGAAAGGCTTTGTTTGTTCAGATGGCTTAGGCTTAACCAGTTCTTTAGTAAAACATATCTCATTGTTGTGGTTTGGAGGGCAAAGAGACAGGAAGCACGTTACAAAGATTGGGGAGGGGTTTCAGTCATGTGGGCTTGTGAGGCCAAAAAGGCACAGAAGGAGGGGTGCACTCTGTCATGTGGGAGGGAGTTGATCAGTAGGTAACTGGAACTCAAAATCCACAAAGCCCGTGGAGTCCAAAGTCTAAATCTCTACCATCCAAAGTAAGTAAGTCTTGGCCTACTCGGCAAGAGCTTCCTGTACAGTCTATTTATTCTGACCCCACTAAGGGATAGATCAGTTAGAATGGGCTAGATTTTTGCTGTAGTAAGAAGCAACTGGGAAAAGTTCAAGCTACTTAAACTCAGTAGTTTAAAAACTCAGTAGTTTAAAAACAAAAAGCTTCCTCATACTGCATACTCATATGAATCTGCGGGGGCTCTGCTCAAGGTGATCTCTCAGAGACCTAGTCTGATGTCTGATGGAGGTTCCATCTCAATGCAGTCTTCCATGACTCCTGAGGTCAAAAGTACAAATAAATCCTGCCCTGGCTCTCAAAAGTTTCTGCCCTGAAGTATCATGCATGTCACTTCCGCTCATAATTCATTGGCCAGAGCAAGTCATATGCCCTCACCTAAATTCAACAGGCAGAGATATATAAGCCTTTCAAATCAAATATTTGTGAAAAACAGTATAGTCTGCCACCAAAAAAAAAAAAAAAAAAAAAGGCTGCAGTGTGGGAGATTTCCCTAGCTGTGTGACTTCAAGCAAGCCAATTAAACATGCTGAGCCTCAGTTTTCCCATGCATAAAACAGGAACAATAATAGTTCTGACATAGCAAGAGTATTGTGAAGGCTCTATAAGATTGTATGTAGAAAAGATTGAGAGATTACTATGCACACCTGTATGGAAACAAACTTGATAACCTAAATGAAATGGAGGACTTTCTGACATCACACAACCTCCCAGGGTTGAAACAAGAAGACATTGAGACACTAAATAGACCAATAGCAACCCAGGAAACTGACTCCATTATAAGAAAACTACCTGCAAACAAAACAAAACCAAACCCTGGACCAGACGGCTTTCCAGCAGAATTCTTCAAAACGCACAAGGAGGAGCTGATCTCAATCATATTGAAAGTATCCAGGCAATTGAGAAAGATGGAATTCTCCTTAAATCACTTCATGAAATTAACACCACACTGATACCCAAATTGGGTAAAGATCCAACAAAAAAAGAGAACTACAGGCCAATATCCCTAACCAACATAGATGCAAAAATTCTCAACAAGATTCTAGCAAATCGGATCCAAAAGCACATCTCAAAAATTATCCACCATGACCAAGTAGGCTTCATCCCCAGGATGGTTCAACATCCACAAGACTATAAATGTAATTAAATACATCAACAGATGTAAAAACAAGAACCATGTGATTATATCATAAGATGCAGAAAAATTTTTGATAAAACCCAGCATCCCTTCTTGATAAAAACCCTCAAACATAGAAGGAACATACCTCAAAATAGTAAGCACCATCTACAATAAACCCACAGTTAGCATACTGCTAAACAGACAGAAACTAGAAACATTTCCCCTGAAAACTGTAACAAGACAAAGCTGCCCACTCTCACCCCTCTTGTTCAACATTGTGTTGGAAGTCCCAGCTAAAGCAATTAGACAAAAGAAGGAAATCAGGGGTATTCAAATAGGAAAAGAGGAATTAAGTTATCCCTCTTTGCTCACCATATGATCCTATACCTCAAAAACCCAAGAGAATCTGTCTAAAACCTGTTTTCACTGATAAAGGACTTTGGCAAAGTCTCAGGGTACAAAACAAATGTGCAAAAGACAGTTGCATTTTTATACATTAACAACAAACAGGCAGAGCACCAAATAAAAAACACAATCCTATTCACAATAGCCAAAAAAAAAAAACCAGAAAAGAAATACCTCGACATCTTTCTAACCAGAGAAGTAAAAGACCTTTACAATGAAAACTACAAAACACTGCTCAAAAAAACCCAAGAGACACAACAAATGGAAAAATATTCCATGCTCATGGATAGGAAGAATCAACATTGTTAAGATGTGCATCCTACCAAAGACAATCTACAGATTCAGTGCAATACCCATTAAATTACCAACATCATTCTTCTCAGAACTGGAAATGACAATACAGAAATTCATATGGAAACATAAACAACCATGAATCACCAAAACAATCCTTAGCAAAAGAAACAAGGCAGGATGTACTACACTTCCAGATTTTAAACTTTACTATAAGGCTACAATAATCAGAACAGCCTAATATTGATACAAGAAGAGGAATACGAACCAATGGAACAGGATAGAGATTCTGGAAGAGAAACCTCAATTTCTCAATCAACTTATCTTTGACAAAGCCTCCACCATCAACCACTGGGGAGAGGAGAACCTATTCAGTAAATGGTGCTGGGAAAACTGGCTGACCACTTGCAGAAAATTGAAACACCTACCTATCACCATACACAAAAATCAACTCTAAATGGGTCAAAGACCTCAACATAAAACCTCAAACTATAAGAACCTTAGAAAATGCAGGAGACACCCTTATGGAAATTGGAACTGGCAACCAACTACTGATCAAAACCCCAAGTGCCCATGCCATAAGAAATAAGATAGACAAGTGGGACCCTATCAAACTGAAAAGCTTCTGCAAAGCAAAGGATACCATCAAGAGAGGGGGGAGACAGCCCACAGAATGGGAGAAAATATTTGCCAACTGTATGTCTGACAAAGGCCTAACATCCAGGATCTACAAGGAACTCAAATGTGCCAAAAGGAAAAAACAAACAGCCCTATTAAAAAGTGGGCAAGCTGGGCTCGGTGGCTCAGCCTGTAATCCCACGCCTTTGGGAGGCTGAGGTGAGTGGATTGCCTGAGCCCGCGGGTTCGAGATCTGCCTGGGCAGTGAGACCTCATCTCTACAATAAACCAAAAAATAGATAATTTAAAAAAGATTGTATATAGAGTGCTAGTCCCAGAATAAAAAATTTTTTAAAAGGTTGAGTGCAATGGCTCATGTCTGTAGTTCCAGCACTTTTGAAGACCAAGGTGAAAGGATCACTTGAGCCCAGGAGTTTCAGACCAGCCTGGTCTCTACAAAAAATTTAAAAATTAGCCAGTTGTGGTGGTGCATGCCTGCAGTCTCAGCTACTTGAGAGGCTGAGGCAGAAGAATTGCTTGAGCCCAAGAGTTCAAGGCTGCAGCAAGCCATGATTGTACCACTGTACTCCAGCCTGGGCGACAAAGTGAAGCCCTGTCTCAAAAGCAATAAAAAACAAAAATTAAGTTATGGAGAACTTTGCCACAGGCAAGAGTAAAATAAAAGCCCCATAGTCATTTCCTTCAACTGAAACTGCTCCCTTGTTAAACATCATGGGCAAACTCCTTCAAGCCAATTCCAAGGGACTCCCCTCAGTCCTCACTTTTGATGCCTCCAGAAAAGCAGATTGTGTTATTGTTCATGTGTATTCACTGCCTCTTCTGCTAAGTTCCTCCCAGTGAAAGGAGTATGCTCCCAGTCCCACTGACTGTAGCTTGCCCATGAGACTTTCTTTGGCAAGTAAAATTTGAGTACATCTGACCTTTGGTATGCCTGTGACCTGTGCCACTTCTAAGCAAAAGTTTAAGGGCCAACACATGATCCTATCACTGTCCTTCCCAGCGCTTTGTTGGTAAATGTTTAACAACTGACTCTCTGGGAGAAAGAAGTATTTACCAATTTCTATAGTGTAAGTATTCCCACCATGACTGATTTCAAGCTACCCATGTGACAATTGAGCACAGAGTTGAGAAAAGATGTACACTATCAGCTCTCTAATGCAAGCTGACTCCAGCACTCTGGTATATCTTTTCTCTTTCCCCTCAGAACAGCATTGTTCCAGATAGGAGTTGCTCCTTCAGTCTGCAATCTGATATGCAGCAGAGCCAAAGCTGACCAGCACCTGACATGTAACACTTTCTGTAAACGGATATTTTGGGGTTATTTGTCACTGCAGCATAACTTAGCTGAAGCTGACCAATATATCCCCTGAAACTATTTCTTTGACTTTGGTAACACTCTTTCTTTATTCAATCAACATTTATCAGTGTCTGCAAACCTATGAGAGACAACACAGCATAGTGGTTAACAGTGCAGACTAGGCTGGGCACAGTGGCTCATGCCTATAATCCCAGCACTTTGGGAGACGGAGGTGAGTGGATTGCCTGGATCCAAGGGTTTGAGACTGGCCTGAGCAACTTGGCAAGACCTCATATCTACAATAAATAAAAATAAAAATAATTAGCTGGGCGTGGTGGAGCACACCTATAGTTCCAGTTACTTGGAAGGCTGAGATGGAAGAATCACCTGAGTACAGCAGGTTGAGGTTGTTGTGGCCATGAGCATGCCACTGCACTCCAGCCTGGGAGACAGAGTGAGACTCTGACTCAAAAAAAAAAGTGCAGACTAGAGAGGCAGACCACTTGAGTTTATAGCCCAACTCTGCCATTTACTAGCCATAACCTTGGACAAGTTACTTAACTGCTTAGTTCTTAAATTTCTTCATCTGTAAAAATGGGACTAATAATAGCACTAGTCACCATGAGGATTAAATGATTTGGTATATGTAAAGTTTGATATCAACTGAGAGCTTTTATTTTTACCACTAGCTGTCAGGCCCCAATCTAGGGGCAGGAAATCCAGCAAGGGCATTCTGTTCTCTGTTCATTCATGGTCTGGGACAGGAGACACATATAAAAGCAGAAAATCACAATTAATCATGACAAATGCAAGAAAAGTAGGATGAGTTTTGAGAGCCAGTGCATCTAAAAAACTAACTCAGAGTGTCAGGCTGAGGGCCAAGTGCCAGGGGGCTTCACAGGGGATATTAAAATTAGGCATTCAAGATGGAGAAGGAGTTTTCCAGATGAAAAAGGGTGTGGTGGGTAGAATGAAATTTCAGGTTTTGCTCTTTAGCCTCTAATCATTCTCTGACTCCTTTGCTGACCACTTCTTTCCTCTCAAGTGCTGGTTCCCCAGATTTTAGTCTTCATCTTCCTCCTCTTCCCTCCACCCGCTCTCAGGACAAATTCATCTACCCCATGTCTTGGACACAAGTGGTAACAGTTAACAATTACTGAATGCTTACCCTAAGTAGGACATGTACTAAATACATCTATTATCTAATTTGATATTCAACATGATCCTGCAAGGTAGATAACATCATTCTGATTTTACAAAGAGAAACTGAGCCTCAGGTGGCCTGAAGTCACATAAGATACTTTCAGCAGCAGGTACCAGAATATCCAAATAAATGTGGCTTTGAACATTAGGAGTTTACATCATAAGAAGTCTGGAAGGAGGCGATACTAGGGTTGTGTGATTCAGCAACTCAGTGATGTCAGACCCTGGGTCAGCCTCTCTCTGAGTCTCTCAGTTCTCCCTCATGGTCCCATGGTAGTTGCTCCACTTTGAGCACTGCATCCTCTCTTCACATTCAAAGGTGGGGTGGGAGATTTTCCTCCTAGGAATCTCTTTTTATTGGAAAGCAAAGCCTTCCCAAAAGCCCTGAGGAGAGGACCCTGCCTCTAAGATGTAACTCTAGCCAGACTGATCCTCTCTCAGTTCTATACTAATCAGCTCTGTAACCTAAGCAGTGAAGGAATTTACTGAATAATGTAGTGTTTTTATGAATTCCAAACACACATAGGACCAAAAGCAATTAGGCTTAAGAACATAGCCAAAGACATGGTACAGGAAAAACCTGACTGTACTGCCAAAATCGTCCATCATTCACCCACTGCTGCTGGACTCTCACCTCCCCACCAAGAACAGGCCTTGTCCCTTCCTCCCTCTCCCTCAAGGGCCAAAGTCCTGACAGAAATGTCCCACTGGTCAAGCCTGGTCATGTGCTCGCTCCCCTGCTGCCGGAAAGACAGGCAAGATTTTGCCCTTTCAACTTCTGGAGGGTGACTCTGTTTTCCTCCAAGTTCTTCACAGTAGAGAATATCCGCAAGAGGAGTGTTTCTCTGCAGAGCATCCCAGCTCCCCTCAGCTTTGTATAGTCTCTCTTGTCTCCAGGCCTTTACACATTGCTGCTCCCTTTGGAATATCCTTCTTCTCTCTCTTCTTTAGGCAAGTCCTCCTCATCCTTAAGGTTTCATCTCACTTAAATGTCATTTCCCTCAAAACATTGTGTTCTCACTGCAGCCTGTACTTTCCCAGCATGGTCTCCATCAGTGTCTTATTTTTCCCCTACTCGACTTCAAGTTCCATAAGCATAAAGACTCATTTACCACAGGATCCTGAGCACCAAGCACAATGCTGGGCACATAGTAAGTGCTCATTAAATGCATGTTGAATGAGTCAATTGATGAATGAATGAAATTAATATTAATGGCAGCATCCTCCTCCCAGTTACCTGACCCCAAGACATTCTATTTCAATCTAGTCTGATGTCAAGTCTCTTCAGTTCTCCCTCCATAGTCTAGGTCCACATTCTCTTTCTCCTGGACCTTCACAATAGCTACCCAGGGAGGATATCTGTTGTTTCTGCCTGCTCAATAGATTTTCTCCCTTATTTTGGAAACTGCCACCATTTGCTTCTGGGAAACTACTTCTTCTATTCCCTGTAGTCTTAAGGGAATTATCAGTTAAGGCCCTCTTCACCTTTACCAAGCGGGAAACAGGAGTTCCAAGCCAAGCCAGAAATTTAAATCTTGAATGAAATGACACAGATATAGAAAATGGTTGGACCTGAGTTACTCAAATCATACTATTCATAAGAAATTGTTTGATGAGTTTTGGGGTGGCCTTGTCCAAGTTTAGAACCAAATGAGAGGATAGCCACAGAAGTAGGGCAGAGGGACTGGGTGCAGTGGCTCATGCCTGTAATCCCAGCTTTTTGGGAGGTTGAAGTGGGAGGACTGTTTGAGCCCAGGAGTTTAAGACCAGCCTGGGCAACATAGTGAAACCTTGTGTCTATTCCAATGTATAAAATAAAAAATATAGCTGGGCGTGGTAGCGCGTGCCTGTAGTTCCAGCTACTTGGAAGGCTGAGGCAGAAGGATCGCCGGAGTCCAGCAGGTCGAGGCTGCAGTGACCAGGAGTGGCCACTGCACTCCAGTCTAGGTGACTGAGTGAGACTCCAACTCAAAAAAAAAATTAAAATTAAAGATAACAATAAATATAAAAAATAAGTATGACAGAAATTAAACAATCACCTTTATTACTGATGAAGCTGCTAGTGATGTGCATTTACTGATAGAAAAGTGGGCTTTCTACTTCTGGACCCCAGAATTAAACTTCTCCACCTGGTCCCAGGCAACGCTAGAAAATCATATTCCTCTCTGTGAGGACCAGACCATGGGGCAGAAGGGTGGGGGGGCACGCTTCTTGTGTGTGGACAGGCAGGTCTGAAAGAGAAAAAGGAAGAGCTGAGTTGAGCTCAGTTCATTCTCCCCAAACTCACTAAGCAGATGCAGGTTGAGTATTTCTAATCTGAAATGCTTGAGTTCAGCAGTATTTCAGACTTTAGATTTGTATGGATTTTGAAATAGTTACATATATTTAATGAGATACTTTGGGAATGGAACCCTAGTCTAAACACAAACTTGATTTATATTTTATATACATCTTATACACATAGCCTGAAGGAAATTTGACATAGTATTTTAAATAATTTTTTGTGCATAAAATAAAGGCATCACTATCTCAGCTAAACATGTGGAAAATCTGTGGTTGTTTGGCATCGTCATCATTTCTGACTCTGAATTTACATGCTACTAATAAATAGTCATTTTCTTATACTTATCCATGCATAAGTATTTAACAATTTTTAAAATGGCATACCATTCATACAGTGAAAAAATAATGTGTTCAGGCTAACTAAGCACGGTAGCATCACCAGAATACCTGTGTGTTGTGCACCTGCATTTTGACTGGGACCTGTCACATGAGATCAGGTGTGGGATTTTCTACTTCTGGCATCAATGCTCAAAAAGTTTTGGATTGGGCCAGGCACAGTGGCTCATGCCTATAATTCCAGCACTTTGGGAGGCAGAGGTGTGAGAACTGCCTGAACCCACAGTTTGAGACCAGCCAGGACAACTTGGCGAGGCCTCATCTCTACAATAAATCAAAAAATTAGCTGGGCATGGTGGCATATGCCTGTAGTTCCAGCTACTTGGAAGGCTGAGGCAGAAGGATCACCTGAGCCCAGCAGATCGAGGTTGAAGTGACCAGGAGCGTACCACTGCACTCCAGCCTGGTTGACAGAGTGAGACTCTGACTCAAAAAATAATAATAAATTTTTGTATTTTAGATTTTCAGATTTGGGATGCTTAACCTGTATATCATTCCTCCCCCTCTAGGGAGTAGCAGGTGATAGAACGGTGTCACTCTCAAGGAGGTCCCTTCACATGGAAAGAGCTGAGGTAAGGAAGAAATATTCCCTCGGCATTGTTATCTAGAGTACACAAAGCAACCATGGCTCCTATCATTTCTGAGGGCTGTGGTTGTACAACTGTACTGCCCAATAAATTTCTTTTTTACTTAATGTAGTCAGAGTCTGTTTCTATTGCTTGCATCCAAAGATGCAACACCCAAAGAACGAGTGTTAGTTTCCTATTGTTGCTATAACGTTTACCACTAATTTGGTGTCTCAGAACAACATAAATTTATTCTTTGTAAATTTTGAAGGTCAGAAGTCCAAAATGGTCTTATGGGGTTAAAATCAAGGTGTGAGCAGGGTCATGTTTCTTCTGACCCTTCTAGTTTAGGGGAGAACCCATTTCCTTGTGCTTTCCAGCTTCAGAGGCTGCCATTATTTCTTGACATGTGAACCCCCTCCCTGCTCCATCCCTTGCTCCTCCTCTCCCCCCCCCACCCACTTCCACAGCCAGCAACTCTAACCCTCTGCTTGTGTCATCATAATTCTTCTCAGGCACTTCTGCCTCCTTCTCTCCCTTATAAGGACCTTTGTAATTATATTAGACTCACCCAGCTAATCCAGGATAATCTCTCCATCTCAAAATCCTTAACTTGATCATATCTGCAAATTCCTTCTTGCCACATAAGGTGATCACAGTTCCAGAGGTTAAGACGTGAACATCTTTGAGGGGCTATTATTCTGCTCACACAAAACACTAACAGAAATACTTTTTATTTTGAGTTGGCATCTCACTCTGATGCCCAGGCTGGAGTGCAGTAGCATGCTCACGGCCACCCCAGTGTCGACCTGCTAGGCTCAGGCGATCCTTCTGCCTCAGCCTTCCAAGTAGCCGAAACTACAGGCATGTGCTACCATGCCTGGCTAATTTTTTGATTTATTGTAGAGATGAGGTCTTGCCAAGTTACCCGGGCTATTCTCAAATCTGTGGGCTCAGGCAATTCTCTCACCTCAGTCTCCCAAAGTGCTGGAATTACAGGCTTGAATCACCACACCCAGCCCCCTATATTAGATATATTTTCAATCCATTTATGTCACTAAAGAATTGGCTAGGACAGTAAACTTCCAGTTACACATGACTAAAATGAAATGAAGCAGTGAAGGTTTATCTAGGGGTTTTTTTTCAATGTAGAAAGATAACCTGGGAGTTTTGCTTTTTTCTTAATAGAATTCTTCATGCTAAACACCCAGGTGCCAGCCAAAAGTCTACCATTTTGACCATCTTGGCCATTGTATGTTTTTCCAAGTCTTTGTGGGGGGGTTGGAATCCCACTCTGTCGCCCAGGCCTCCCAAAGTGCTGGGATTACAGGCTTGAGCCACCACGCCCATCCTAGAAATACTTTTTAACTTGTATTCATCTCTTTTTCCCTTCTCCTGTCTGTCCTGAGGATGATCTTTATAAAATGTTAATCTGGCCATGACTGCCCTACCTAATAAGCTTCCACATTTTCAAAAACCCACTGACTAAAGCCCATACCCTGCTCTCTCCTACCACAGCAGGTTTGCACTGAATGTTCTCTCATCCTGAAATGTCCCTCACCCAAAAGCCAAATCCTTTCCATCCTTCAGGGTCCTTCTCTTTCACAAAGATGTCCATGATCCCTCTAACCAGAATCCAGCTGGACTGTGAGCTCCATGTCTGTTACCTGACTGTGCCATTTAGACAGACCTGAGCTCAAATCTCTGCTCAGCCACAGGCTAGTTATGTGACATTTGGCAAAGTACTTAACCTCTCTGTACCTTAGTTTCCTTTATTTAAAAATGCAGATAATGGGCCAGAAACAGTGGTTCATGCCTATAATCCTAGTACTTTGGGTGGCAGAGGCGAGAGGACTGCCTGAGCCCAGGGGTTCAAGACCAGTCTAGGCAACTTGGCAAGCCCTCATCTCTACAATTTTTTTTTTAATTAGCCAGGCATGGTGGCGTGTGCCTGTAGTTACAGCTACTTGGAAGACTGAGGCAGAAGGATCACCTGAGCCCAGCAGGTCAAGGCTGTGGGAGCCGTGAGCATTCTACTGCACTCCAGCCTGGGTAACAGTAAGACTCTGACTCAAAAAAACAAACAAAAAAAGCAGATAAAGTGCTTACCTTCTATGTAAGTTGTTATGAAAATTAAATGAGATAATGCCTGTAAAGTGCTTAGCCCGCTGCTAGGCACATAGTACTTAATAAAAACGTGGGTAGTGGCAGTTACTATTAAAAACTAAAGCCGGGCTCAGTGACTCAGCCTGTAATCCCGCGCCTTTGGGAGGCTGAGGTGAGTGGATTACCTGAGCCCGCGGGTTCGAGAT